>NW_008631417.1:16632-17276 GCF_000691845.1 Merops nubicus | reverse complement strand
AACACATTATTCAGGTAGTAAGCAGTTTTGTAATGATGTTATTTCCTGCTGTTTAATTCAGGAACCTTTGCCCATAATGATTTTAAAATATGGTCAATGCCATTTTGATCTATCTTAATCCTTATAAAATTAATAAAGTGTGTTTCCACAGCTGTTAAATTAGCAATGCAGTTAGCCTAATAAAATGTGTTTTCTTTTCTTGGTTTCATAGGGGAAGTTTCTTTACATTTATCACATACTGGTCTTGCATGTAGTATTATGTAAGCTGGACTGAAATAAGGATATTTTTGAAGAGAAATATTTTTGAAGAAAATATGTTTGTTCCTTTTCATTTTGGTGCAGTCTGGATATCATTTAATACCAGATTTAGCACCACTGAAAACCTATCTACAAAGTCTACCCTGATGGAGCTGTAATTTCCTACTCTTACAGAAATTCTGGTATAGGCAGCTGCTTTGTATACATCTCAGCACTCGATGGATCCTACCCCTGAAGAAACAATACTGATAAACCTTATCAGGACTATCATAACTGTTTTGTTTTCAGTATTGTGAATCAGTTTCACATGATTAAAAATGGAATTTAGAATTATATTGTTCACCCGGATAAAATTACTTTAAATACTATTTTATTTAGACAACATA
>NW_008631417.1:0-16601 GCF_000691845.1 Merops nubicus | reverse complement strand
ACACAAAGAACATAAGTCTCCTAATGTTTTGCATTAGCCTAAAGACTCACTTTTTCTTTCACCAGCTAGTCTCTAGTATGGAGCTAGATGTTTATTTCTGTGCTACCCAGTCACATAAATCTAGTTCATCACCTAGCACACATTAAAGATCTGCAAGATGTGTAAAAAACCTTGATTTTATTCTATCAAACAATTAATGAGTAGAACATATGTACAATACATGTTAAACCAAGCTCAAAACCTTGCTTGTTATTTTGTTTTGTTTTGTTTTTCTAAAAAGTTGTATCCTCCTATCTTCCGTATTTCAGAGAAGTCTAACATAATAAGTTAAAAGGGTTTCTGAAAAAGAGTGATGTTCTTCTATTTAAGCTATTAAATATTAAATATATTTAATATCTAATTTAGAAATTATTAGAACAAGATATTCTATATTCTCATGGTCAGAGAACACTTTTGATTTTACCACCACATAAAAAGTTGTGTTTAAGCTGTGAAGCCTGGAAAAAGCAAGTCTGCAGTCCATCTTCAATCTCAAAGAAAGTATCTTAAATCAAGGTAAATGTAATTTCTCATCTGCACAAAATTCTGAATGAGCAAAAAAGTATAGAGGTGAATGAACAGTCAGAAAAAGATCAAGTAGATTGTTCTTATGCTGTCCATTTTCAGCCTGAACTGAAAGTTTTTATTCTAAACTTATTTCTCTTTACCACATATTTCATTTTGGCAGATGATCCTATGTGTCATAACTCTAGGAAAACAAACAAACAAACAAAAAACCAAACCAAAATTACAAAAAAAATACCCAAACCTCTCAAAAGCTAACATAAACTTATTTTCTCAGGGTCTTGTAAGATTTCAGTGCCAGTTTTAGGACGATAATTCAATTTGTCAAAGAAATTTCAGAGAAATATAAAAATTTTCCACTCTGTTGGCTGAAGAATAATTACCTAAAAAAATAAGCAAACTGGCAGAATAATCTCAGATACTTTCACAAAACTAGGTTAAACAGTTGATAGCTTAGTTGAATCAATAAAGAAGACCACAAAGGGATTTAAGGATATGTCTACTTTAAAACATTAAAGAGTGTATATATTTTTTGCCTAACTTTTAGCATTTCTAATTAAACATCTCCAAGCTAAACTCTGTTAATTGTCTACAGAACTTGAGTAAATAATGGAGGGCCATAAGTTTAACAAGATTCATATTACATACTATTTTATTACCACCTTTAAAGGTAAAAAAATACTCCATGGAGAACTTAATTCTCTCCATTGACCAGGAAAAGCTACCAGACTGTGAACTCAGAGAATGTCCCTAACTCACATCTGTCTAAAGTTAGGTACACTCTAGTACTTTTTGATTCAGCACCTGAAAACTGCTTGCGTTTACACCACCAAAAATCAAAATGTTTCATTCCTGTGCTTAAAAATTCTTTTAGGAGAATAACTGAGAACCTAGCTGTGAAAGATTTAGAGTTATTGAGATATTTAGTCTCAAGCTCAGAGTCTGTCAAGATTCAGCCACCATGCCCTTGGAATTATTTACTGTTTCTATTCACCCTTTTAACTCTGCTTAATCTCTGGGTCGACTCATGTTTGTTCTTTGTGAGCCCTTTTCTAAGGAAATCTTAATTAAAAAAAAAAAAAAAAAAAATCTGTCTAGATTTTTTGTTGGGGTTGGTTGGTTGGTTGTTTTAGTTTGGTTTGCTTTGGATTTTTTTGTTTTGGTTTTGGTTTGATAATTTGTTTGTTTGTTTGTTTTCCCAGTGGATTTATTTTCTTATTTTGGTGGGAAAAAAAACAAAACAAAAACAAAAACAACCCCTCCAAAAATAAGCCCCACAGCAAATAAATAGTAGTTACTTTTTTTTTTTCTCCTTCTTCTTTTTTGGCTTATAACATTTTGTCTGTAAAACTTAAATGCATAGATGGAAAAAAGCAACAAAATCATAAGAAAAAATCTCCTATGTTAAGAGTAGGGGGAAGAGGACATAGAAGAACTGATGAAGAATTTAATAAATCACAGCACATTAACACCTCTCTGTAGTTTTTGGCACATTATGTATATCTATACTTTTTATTCCCATCCATAACTGACGAGTTATCTTGCACTTGTAGGGCAGAATATGAAAATAGCACCTGAATGTAACTACGAAAATTACAGTGTTTTTCAAAATGTCTATTGTCTAACATATGGTGTTCAATCTAAAAATAATCTATACCTTATTTTTTTTCATTTAGAATCTAAGTAGAAACTTGTAAAGGTTTTACTTGTACTGTATCAAGCTGCTTTTGAAAACTATTGTTTATTACTTTGCTCATAAAACCAAGACAGTAAAACATATTTTATTAGGCAAACTGCACCACTAATTTAACAGCAGTGGAAGCATACTTTATTAATTTTATAAAGATTAACATAGAGTAAAAAGGCATTGACAGTATTTTAAAATCATTATATAAAGCATGTTGTTGACATTCTGGAGATAAGGTTCCCACTAGCCAACAACAATAGATCTCTTCTGAGTGCTAATATCTGTGAAAAAATTGTTTTGATTAATCTGTGGTACAGCTCTGACAAGTTGGTGCGATTTGATCATTGCCAATGTGTGTGCCCCTAGCCATTGATGTGATAGTTGTGTTTTAAATATATCACAGAATTTAAGGTCTGTCAATTTCTTGTAGTAGCAAGGTCCTGAATGCACACACAGGGGCCACAGAATTTCACTTAATAAACCTGTTACTGATGGACCTAGGCTCTTTTGAAGGCAAGTCTTCATTGATCTTAAAAAAGAAAAAATAAATAAATCCGTAAAGCTGGACTGTGGAGCTAGCAAATGACAGCTCCTTTGCTGGTCAAATCTTAATTACAAACTAAACTATGTGAAAGAGCTCTACACTGACAAAAATATTTATGAAGTCCCTGTGGTCAGTAATTAAGATGGTTCTGTTTCAAAGAGAAAAAGTCCTGAAGTTGCATCTCCTAAGATTTCTGGTTATATCTTTGAGGAAAAGAGACAGTTTACTCAGATGGAAGATAAAGATGGGTGAGAAGGAGTCAGCATGACTCCATGGAGATCACTGTAATTTATCTGACTTTCTGATAGTTCTGATATAATTCTTTCCACAGGACCTTTTTTTATTGTTGTTTTTTTTATTATTATTATTTCTTTTTAATAGTTAGTTGTACTAAATTATGACTTATTGCTGGGTTTGCAGCATTTCTGGTGAAGACAGAAGTAAGAGTTGACCTAACTACAACCTACAAGTGCGTGATAGGTGACAATGAAAATTTTTTCCATCAGGTGGTATACCAAGGGATAATGATTAATGCTTTGAAATGTACAAACTGCACATTTTGAAGCAAACTTTTCATCAGACTGCAAGTGCAGTACTGGAACATCATCCAGGGATACTGTGGAGTCTCCACCCTTGGAAATTTTCCAGAAATGGCTATTCATAGCCCCATCTGCTCTGTAATAGTAATATCTAATAGACATATGACTTGACTAGATGATCTCTAGAGGTTCTCTCCAAATAATAATTCTATGACTCTATGAGACTGTTTATCCTGTGGGATCATTTGATATAGAAAGTCTGGGGAAGAAGATAAAGGACCTTACTATTGTGTTTGCACAGGTACTGCTGCTCTTTGCATTCCCTGGGGTGGAAGGCTTTTACTAGAACTACGTTAAGTAGCTTCAGAAATTAATTTTCCTGTAATAAAGACATCTTTAAAAGAATGATCTTGCTGTGCAGCAAATCAGTTCATGTGACAGATTTATTTTTTAATTGGGGATTTTTTGGAGGTATTTTAAGAAAGGAAAAACCAGTTCAGATAAAATAAGTACTGGCTAAAATATCAGAAAAAAAAAAAATCTCCTAGAGAAAAACAGAAGGTACTTTGGAAACTCAAAAATTTGTAAAACTTTTTCACTGAGTAATTAATTTATCTTCCCTGCCAGTTGAGCTGACAATCTCAACCTTTATTTGTATACATTATCCTTTTTAACTTGTGATTCCTGACTTCAGAAAGGCAGTAGAACAAGGCCACAATACATCAGAACAAAAGGGGGTTTAGGTCCTTTCATGATGTTTCCAATCCACTAGAGCTTAGAAAAACTGAAGATCTCTTCATCAAATTTCAGCTATGTGTGAACAGTCAGTTTAAACTTTACATGAATCCTTGTTATGAGAGCTTGATATTTAGTAACCCTAGCTTCTTTTCTCCACCTCTGGTACATCCTTTCCATATATTCTCATGTGGGCCATTTGATCTCTCTTTGTTTGTGCTTCTTCATTCTTTACCCTCTTCTAAATGAAACACTTTATCTGAGATACCTGTCAGGAAGTTGTGCCTTTCACAAGTATTGACTGTTTCTTAAAAGAAGGAAATTTTTATGCAGAGACCTCCTTTATTTACAAAGAGAAAGACTCTAGAAGAGGGAAAGATGTATGAACAGCTGTCTGGATAAGGTGGGTTGAGAAAAGCAAGCAAATGGACTGTGGTTGAATAGTCTAGAAATGCAATCCCCAGAATATATTGAAAGTCTTCAAGTTTGCAAAAATACTTTTGCAGAAAGGAACAAACTGAATATTTTTCATGTCTACTGAAGGCAGGATAAGAATTAATGACAAGGCAGGAGATTAAATTCAATATTTAGAAAGGTAAGCACTGGAATAAATGAGTAGAAGGGTCAAAGAAATTCTCTGCTTGTAAAAGCAGATGGTTAGGGTTTAATTATTCTCACTTTGACATCAGGATAAACTATGTCTCTATATTCTTTTTCCCTTTTAGTATTCCACCATTATAAAAATTGGGTACTTAGTTTTGTTTTGGCAAGAGAACAAAACAGCATACTTTGGTCAAAAACTGAACCAAAACATATCCCATTCAGAACAAGGGACAGAGTCTGATATTCTGAATGTAGTTTGAAGGAAGCAATTTTTTTTTTTTTTTTTTGTATTTGAAAGTTGGTTTGAGGGAAGAAATTTTTTTTTTTTTTTTTTTTTTTTTTTTTTTTTTTTTTTTGTAGCTAAACATTCATGCTTCAAAAGCAAAATTCTGAGTTTCACTATTGCTACTTAAAAAAAAAAAACAGACTCACTAGATTGGAATTTTTCTTGGCACAGAGCTGCATGCAATTAAGAGTTTCACTAGCTGGGTTGTTCCTGCCTGCAAAAATGAATAGTTTCTGCATGTGTTTAAAAAAAAAAAAAAAAAAAAAAAAAAAAGAAAAAAAAAAAAAAAAAAGAAGAAAAAAAAATAAAAAAAAAGGAACTTATTCAGCAGTTGAAATATACAATAAAAATGTCACTGCTATCTTTGCTTTAATTATGGAGCTCATATTGTGATTATATTCTACACCAGTTTGTCAGAAAATGAGACTGTAACCATTATTGCTAAGCACTGTAACATCTCTTCTCTTCACTGAGTTTGTGTGCCCTCATTTTTATTCAGTTATATTCAAACCATATCCTTTTCTCACAGGTTTGCAATAACTAGGACATTTTTCTAGCTCATTCTGCCTGTTATAAATGAATAGCCTGGAAAATTTCCCTCTCACTCTGATGTTTAAAGGCACAGAGGAAGGACAAAAAAAAAAAAAAAAAAGTCTTTACTGCCATTGTACAAGAAGCCTTCCACTATCACAGAGGATCTCTATGGTATATTCTGTGCTTGAGCATTAACATGATCTAGTAGAGGGTAGTGAGTGCAATACATTGCCACAAAGGCCTAGAAGAAGAAGAGAGACATGAAAAGCAGACTGCAGAACGCAATGTTGCCCCTGGTTGTTCTTCCAAACCAAAAGGAGTGTGAAAAGTAGTCATCATGTTTTGAAAGAACTCTTGGTGGAAGAAACTCAGAGCTCAACTAGGTATTCAAGAGTGAGCAATAAACTGAACATCACATCTGGGACTGTAACAGGAAGAACCAGGATTCCAAAACACCTCACCTGAGCAACACATTGAACTGAAAAGACACGTTTTGATTGCATCTTTTTACTATTTTTTTTTCCTGTTTTCTGTGGTCCTTATATAGAATTTTGGCTTTTGTAGCTTGTTTTCAACCATTATTTTTTTTTTTTTTTCCTTTCTGGTCATCTTTTGCTCTAACCTGTGGGATTTGTACTTGATTACACAAAAAACACCCAAACAAACCAACCCTACCCAACCCAACCCAACTAACCAAAAAAAACCCAACCAACAAACCAACCAACAAACCAACCAACCAACTAAACAAACAAAAAGAAGCCCCACACCAGAATAACCTAACCAAACCCGAACACTAAACAAACTAATTAATGTTTTCTAGAAGGTCAATCCATGTTACATCCAGCTCTTCCTTAGATCGTGGGCTGTTGCTTCTGTAAATGTCACAAGATTTTACTGTGTCTGATCTTGTCCGCAAAGAGTAGATGATATGGACCATGTCTTGTTTTTGTCATGTCTAATACTACTGAGAAATGTTTTCAGAACAACTGTAGGTAGAAGATACTTCTACTGACTTTTGGTGATGGATCAATTTTCTGCTAGACAACACAGTTAAGATAAGGTCTAAGTATTTGTTAAAATCGTATTTATCTGGACACTGAGAAAAGCCTATTTTAGAATATACAGTCCTCAGCTACTGGGCATTTCCCTGCAGATGAAGGATATAGAAATTTGAATCCCATTTAAGTCAGAAAAATAATTAATTCTAAGTAAACCAGAAATGATTAAAATATTATTAAGTTATAGAAGACAAGATGCAAATTTATTTTGTTGATTTTTACAGCTGGTGTCTACGATACCTTGTGACTCTGCCTTGAAAAGCAGGAAAATACTTGACATCCTAGTTTGTCCTGACTGTTGTTCAAAATAATTTCCTAGATTTAACTTCAAATTTGAATTATTTCTACCACAGTACTTTTGGACTTTCTAAAAGCCTTTTTCTGGTTTTCTGTTTTTCACCTCAAATACATGAGACACTTAAAAAAAAAAAAAAGACAAAAAAAAAAAAAAAAAAAAAAAAAAAAAAAAAAAAAAAAAAAAAAAAGAAGAGAATTGCAGCTTCAATGAAAACCACAGAAGTCTTCAGAATGGTAATTCTCTCTTCCTCTTTTTCACAGAGGAAACTCCAAAACAAAATAATCTAAGTCCCTATCATTAACAAAAAGTTCAAAAATCAAACCTTCACTGTGGGCAGAATCCATCAGCTTGCACTATTAATGGACAACATCCCACCCCACAGAAGTAAAAAACGCATTCGCAGTGGTGTCCTCACCAAACATTTGAATCCTCTCATTGTTATAACATTATTACATTGGTTCTCTGTGTAGAATTTTAACCCATCTGTAAATTGTTGTTATGTTTGCTCTGAACTTCGTAAAAACCAACACTACGCATTCTGTGTATTGTACTCAATGTAATATTGAAGGCATTTCTATTACTAATACTTATCTTTCTTTGATAACCTATTGTTGACCTCACTTTTCAAGTTATATTAATAAGATAGAAATATGTATGTACCTTCTAATTGACAATCCAGGGAACTAATTAGCATCCTCTTGGATTCATCTTACCCAACTGTAGATGGAAGACACTTACAGCACCATCTCGCTTTGAACGGACCCTTTTACTCCACAGAGAGTAGTAGGAGCTTTCAGGATGCAACTCATAAAGCCTGTTTTACGTAGCTATTCTAGGGTGGAAAGAATCATCCTCTTGACTCTAAAGAGACTGTCAGGTAGATAGGTCATAGGTATCTACATGATGGTTATCTGTACTCATTCATATCAAAATCTCCAAGAGGGTATTAGTGCAGGTCAGTTGTTGGCACATAATACCCAGATTAAGAGGCCAACTCCTCCTTTTCTGACCATTTGACATTTATTAACGTCCCTTTGCCTGACGATACTGCTTGTCTGTGCTCCCCAGCCTCTTTAATCCAAAATGAACTAAGTTAATTTAAACAATATAAAAATGAGGTCTGTGCTAATATGTTTCTTTTTAACTCAAACGTGTCATGGAGCACTCATGAAAACAGCTCAGTCATCAAAACTCCCATTTAGGTTGTAAATTGAACTTTCAACTAAATTGAAGATTTCAGCTAAGCAGGATTTTTTTTTTTATTATTATTTTCCCCTCTAAAAAAGATGGTTTTTTTAATGATTAAAAAAAAAAAAAAATCAACATAACTGTCTCCAGACAAAACTGTATTCTATGTTATATTTTCAGTCTTCACTCCCATGATGATTATTTTCTGGTATTTTGTCCAGGTAATATTTAAACAATCCAAGCAATAAATCTCTAAATACTTCCATGGCTTGTCTTCTAGCACTCTTAGAAAACTTATTCCAAAAGAACATTTAATAAAAACCTTACCCTTATTTTTTTTTTTTTCCAACTTATTGCTATTTCTGATGGTTTGAATCATGCTATAAAGTTTGTAATTTCTTTTTACATTGAATTCTTTCAAGTACAGGAGATAAATATTTCCATACTTACACTCAAAGTTTTTTGTTTGTTTGGCTGGTTTTTTATTTTTTTCCTCTTGGTTGGTTGGTTTGTTTTGTTTTTCTGAAGAAGAACCCAAATATATTTTTTCTTTTTTTTGTTTAAATATGTGCTGTCAGGATAGAAAGGTTTTGTTCAAATAATGAATTTATTCAATTATTCCTGAGCACTCGATATATTAAAAAAGAATATTTCACATTTTTCTTAAGATTTTTGGGAGACTCTTTATGTGGAAATAATGAAGTTTAAAATACTGGAATTTGTCTAGAATTACCTCAACGTACTGTAAATCTAAGGATGACTGTAGAGTTATTTACCATCTCCATTGTCTATCTAATGTTATTTTAGACCAAAAATGCAGAAAGTGGTGACAATGCTAAAACTAAACCAAGCTAACCTCAATAGGTCTCAGAACATTCAAATTGACAGGTTAAGAGAATGAGTGAAACATGAGGAAATCCTCTCATATCCTGGAGCTCCCAAGAAATTTTCAAAAGTAGATTAAGGAAACCAGAGGGTGGATTCTGGCATCTAAGAGCTATTCCTTCTCACAATGTCTCAAGCATCCAACAGTACCCTTTATTGTGTTATAAACCTGTATTTTAATTGTTACATTTTTCTTTCATTCACCTCATGTTCGGATAAATGCATAAAATGGATCAGCTTCATTTCCTGTAGACCTACCCTTTTTTTTTTTTTTTTTTAATTGACTTTCTTTTTCTTGATTGCTTTGAGTAAGTAGCACAGAATTTTGAATACACTTCTCGTGTTTCCAAAGTTAGGTAAGATCAATTTTACCTGTGGCTTCTTTCTTCTACCTTTGGGAAAGCTCTTCCAGCAAGACTATGAGATATTTGCAATGTTCAGAGTCATGGTTCTTGTGGACTTGTTTCAGCAAAAGGAGCTCACAGGAAATGTATGCCTTCCAAGTACGCAGGGAAGGTCAAGGTGAGATAGAGTTTTGCTACTTGGCCAAAACAAGGGGGGATGAGGAGCATCAGAGCAGGGAAAGTCATCCACATCAATGAGGATACCGCTGAGGTCCTCCTGACCTCTGATGTCTCTGGAGCTGGGCTGAGGAACTCCTGAGGGCTTTGGTTCAGACAGTCTTGAGAGGAAAAGAGAACAGCGAATTAAAGTCATCTATGACTCTATTTGATTTGAGCATGATGGGTTTTAATCTCTTGTTACAAGGAGCTCAAAATTGATATTGTCTCTGAATCAAGAAAGTTTCCTCAGATTTCTTGATCTGTAGAATTTATTAACTGCATTAGAAATGTAGCTTGATATTTATGAGCTCAAGATTGAAATCAGTCTATATCTAAATATCTAGCATGGAATTTTATTTGCTATCACAAACCTCTAACCAGGTTTTTCTCGTGAAATTTCAGATACATTCAAACAGAAAGTAGAATAAAGGATCTCACAAGGTTTTATTACTACCCCTGCAATCTCAGGGGTTGATACTAATGCAAAGGTTGCAGCTTGTCTTCCAAAAACTCCTAAGAAATTTGTATGTGAGGGACGATTTTCAACCCAGCTTTATTTTTGACCCTGAAGTTAGTGTTGACATATATGGCAGCATTTATTAATAAAACAATAGGCCAATAGTAAACAAGTTTAATACCAGGCATGAATGTTTGATATTCTGTCTTAAATGAAAAAAATATGTATTCTATAATGAATACTTAATTAGGACTGTGATCTGAATACAAGGACCAGAGCCCCTACTGCTGTGCTGACAAACCAGAATGAAATGAATTACTGTCATGCAGTGGGTGATATTAATGGTGTCCAGCTTTATAAATGAATCCAATTTTAAGCCACTTTAGTTGCTATCATACTGAGAGAGTGAAAGATGACTAACATATAATTTCTGAACTGGCAAATGGTAAGATTTAAGCTGAAAACAATTATAAGTTGCAGATGTTTTCCTGCATTAACTATTTCTAATTGGCTGCTGTTTCAGCCAGACATCATTAAAAATAAATAAAATTAAAATATTTGCCCTTTTTTTTTTTTTTTTTTTTTTAAAGCCATGTATTAATAGATAGGCATTGACCTGAAGTCTGATTTTCCAAACAGCTGAAATTTTGACTGATGCTTAGTGTAAATCCTTGTTATTTGACCACTTCTAATCTATCACAGTGCAGTTTTGCTTAATTGATGGTATGTGCCATGCAGTAGATGTCATACAATTGGTTTTGCAGCTGATAGTAAGTGACTCTCAGAAAGGGCCTGTCTTCACTACTCCACTTGGAGAAATTTTAATATTTTCACTTGAAGAAGCAGTCATACAAAGTCTCATACCTGTGAGTAGCTTAAGTCATGGGAGTATTTCTTCACTGATTACCCAAAGATAACGTGCATGTGCAAGCATTTCCTGGATTCAAATATATCATCAGGTTTTTGATTTAAATGTGTATCCTAACATCTGACTCATTTAAATCTTCCAGATTGTAGACATTATTTTCACTTGTAAAACAAGTTTTCTCACTTATATAACTGGCATTTCTCTCCACCCCTGCCAGCAAACACTGAGATAAATATATTAGAAAAAGCTAATTTCAGCTTGCAGCCAGCTTGCAAGCAAAATTCTCTGGGAATGGTGAACAGCTCACATGGCTAGTAGCAGTGCAGATGAAACCATTACAACATAGATCAAACAGGAGAGCCAAGCAAGGAATATATTTTAAAGACTTCTGGTGAGCAATTTGGAAGTACATAGTGTAGGCCTTTCTCTTTTCCCCCTGTGGTCAGTGCAAATTTCACTACTGACTAAGAAAAAGCAATGTTAATACAAAACTAACTAGTTTCTAAAATCCAGTGTCGAGTCTGTCTGAGTTTTGTCTCAGTCTCTGGCTGCCTTTTTATTGGAAATATTGATATTCAAGCAGTTATGTGGCAGGGGTGAGTGTAATGCCTTTCAATGTGGCTGAAGGACAAGCCTTGAACCCACAGACCTACCACCATAATAATGCTCATCCTTCCTTTGTTAGAAATCTTCCATTTCCATTTTGTGAGAAGAAAAAAAAAAAAAAAAAAAATGGAACTTGCCTATGTTATCTTTTCAAGACAAAGAACTTTGGGAAAATGGATGAAAATTTCTTAAGAACTTAAGAACTATGACTAAAATAATTCTGATTTTTAGCACTCTCCAACTTTTTTTTCTCTCAACACATGTTTTGACAAACAAAAGAGTGTGGTATTTTTTTTACCAACAGCTCTGCCTGTGGGAAAATATCACACAGACTGAAAAGAGCTTAATTTGTCTCACTGAAATAAATGAAAAAAAAAAAAAAAAAAGATAATTTCTCTGAGCATTGGATATTTCTGTCATCTGATTAGTAATAGGAACGGGAGTTTAATACTTCTAGGTCAGTGATTTGAATTGAGGTTAGTTAAGTAGTGTATGTTAGACAGAAGTTCATTATTACTTTTTGTTATTAATTATGGGCTTTGGTTGACTTATCTGAAATGATTAAGAGCTATATTCAGAGTCTAAATTCCACCTTTGGTCCTGTGCATAACTTTTCCTTCCACTGCCTCTTTCATATGTTCTCTGTCATTGAGGCTTAAATGAAATTTTGGCCACTGCAATATAATATTTTCAAAGGAGACTATAGGAGTTCAATGCCTAAATTCCACTGAGGTTTAAAGAGAAGAATGATCTGAGCTTAAGATTTCATGAGTCTAAAATTTCTGCCTTCAGAAAAATTCTGTGTAACTTAATAAATCACTCAGGTCACTCTTCTGCATTGGAAGTAACTGTGCTTCCTAATGTTGGCCAAGTGTTATGAGTTAAAGATATTAACAATGTTGAAATATTTAATTATCATTGTATGGGTAAACTGAAAATAGGAACTTTTAAAAAAAAAAAAAAAAATCCAAATTCTACTAGACAACTCTTATAGAACAGATAGGAGCAAGATTCATTTTGCATAATTACAGCCACTCAGAATTTGGACACCTAAACTACTAGTTTGTTTCACCTCCCTCAGTACTGAGCGGAGCAAGACAGATGTCTCCAGGGAATGTTCCATCCTGTAGGCCTTATGTCTTATTCTTAGGATAAGTGTCTATATCTCTCTATTAACTACAGAGAAAGCCTATCTGAAATAAGATAGCTTCTAGAGTTTTAAAATTATGTAAACTCATCTTGCCCTATCATTATTGCCTCATCCCCATAATCTCTTGCACCAAGAATATCTGAGGACTGCAAGAAAAAATACTTTCCCTCTCTGATCTCTATGACTCTTGAAAAGGTGACCTCTGATGCAGTAGATAAATGTAGAAAATTAGCACTTTCATTTGTTTACTTTGTACTAGTGTGGCTGATAAAGAAGCAGCATCTTCCAAAAGAAGAAAATGCATTTTTCTCGAAGCAATAATAGAAAATGCAGGACTATCACACGATATCTGGAAAAATCACACTGAGCATAGCTGTGGAACAATGACTGTTTAATCCACATTTAATTTGTGTCACCATTGTATATTGATTATCCATTATCCTCATGCAAATGGTGTGACTTATCCATTGAAACAGCTGTGCATTGTTTTTAATTTTAAGTGAATTCTTTTAGTGCTCCATGAAAGGTGTCAGATTAACAGCCCCAGGGACTGAAGGCCCCTGTTTATCCACAGAGCATATTCTTGTGATAATGATGGATCCACTCGAGCAGCTGCCTCAGACGTTACTTATCTTGAGGGTTTGTTCCACTGCTCGTAGGGCCAAAACATCCCCTGCACAAATGACAACCAAGCAGTCTGGGCCCATAGGTGGAGCATGAGGGTGTTTAAATCCCAGTGTCTTCAGTAATAGTATTCCTGTGAATTTAAGAGCTCCTGTGTGAAATTACACACAGAATAAGTCTCAGCATAAGTGTAAGGTACAGACATATTTTAAGTATTGCTTGCAGTTCTCACAGCTTCTAAAAAGGTGATGTAAGAGCATCAGAAAAACAAAACACAACAAAACAAAACAGGAATAGGTAACAAAAATGATCTGATTTTGCTAATGAGTATTGTACAGGAAAAGACTCAACAGTCAAACTCTGAATCCTGGGAAAATGATAATTGTGTCAGGTTTCTTATGGAAACCTGTAAAGTCATGCATAGAATGGAAAAAGGAAAGGGAACATTGTATTGTTAGTCCTTGAAATACAGAAATCAGGGGGTATTCAAGAAATTCTTGAACAAAACAATTTGAAACAAATTATGGACCTTTTCATGCAACACACAATTAAACTGGGTTTTTCATTATCACAGGATGTTTCTGAGGCTCCAAGTGGATTAAAGAAGGCAGTAGACAAATCCAGAAAGAACTGATCCATGGGAGGCTATTAAATACTGTGCAATGGATGTTAGTTTCAGTTCAGGAATTCTTAACATCATGAGCTGCCAGGAGCTGGGGGAATGTATCAACTAGAAATCACTCTACAGTGGTTTTGTCTGTCATATTCTTTCTCTAAATGTCTTTTACTGAACAGTTTTGGAGAGAGTATCCTGGTCGGGAGGATCCTGGAGTAGAGAATCTTTGATCCCAGAAACCACTGCCTTATTTATGGTAAAGCCTCTTTTTTACCCTAGCAAGAAATTACACATTGCATTTCTATCTTCCAACTCATCTTGTAGATTTTGATTTTCTTTATCTACATAAATGAATTTTCTCATTGAAATAAAGACTTCACAGTCATTATAGCCCATTAAAAAGATACTGAAAGGGAGGTGGGGAGAGGAAAAAAAAAAAAACAAAACAAAACAAACCACAACAAACAACAACAACAACAACAACAACAACAAAGCACCTCTAATTTGTGTATTAGTTCTATTTTGGGAATGGTAAGACAAAATGTAGAGAAATTATTCTGGGAGATTGCTGACCCTTCTGCTCTATGGTGATTCCTTAGTGTATGATCCTTTCCTATTCTGGTTTCACTGGGATGCGTAACATTTGATGGGCTTGATGAAATAAGTCACATCTGAATTTTCCTTAATTACAATTAGAAAAACATTCCTGATTGCAACACATCATGTTGGGCAATGCATTGAGAATACAGGTTTGAAAGCGTGCATCAGGAATCAGTCTCTGAGACAGATGCTGACAAGATGACACTGGAGGTATCTGAAAAGAGTAGTTACAGGCATGCTGTACTTAGTATTACAGCTCTCCTGTTCATTATGTTAGACGAATCTGTAAGTTTATGTGACAATGTATGTGTTTTGAAGGAGAAAACAGAAATAAGAAACAGCTCTAACATGAAAGGATATGAGGCATTTTTCTATCATCAACCCACTTATGCTCAGACTCAAGTCTTTTCCAAACTAAGGGCTTGCCTAAGGAGACAAGACAATAGTTTTTCCATTTCAAGCAATGAGAGTAACAGGAGAGGAGAATAGGTTGTCCCCATAACTCTGCACATAATCAGCAGAATCCCTTATGTATTTTCAAGGCACCAGAAGTGACAAGGTTCCAGGTGGGATGCCTAAGGAGACCCTCAATATTTTCTCCCATTCTGTAACCCTGTCAATAAAAATTAAGTTTTTGCAGCCCCACACAGTCCCTATCCTAAATATTGACTTTATGTCCTTATTAAAAGGCATTCTTGAGAGTGGTTAATAAAATAAAGGGGGGTGGGGGAGAGGTTAAGGGACATTAATATGAGAGGGTGGATATTCATGCATTCTGCTGTGTTTTGCTGTGTTTCAGTCACTGACAGTCTAGCTACAGTTCAGGTTTAAAGTTATTAATAGTATTGCAGGAATAATATATTATACTGTAGAATTCTATAATATATACCTATAATACATCATCCCGCTATAGAAGACTATTTCCTATTCATGTCAGGAACTATCTTTTATGTAGGAAAACAGAACAGGCAATTTTAACTGCAAGCAAAGCAGGTAGGTGAGAAAGGGAACAGCTGATACAGGCAGCAAACTCATGGTCTTGAACAACACAAACAGAACGAGATAAAGAATATTCTTTTACTGACTTAGTGACCTGTGTCAGGGAGTGAACCCTGGTCCCTGGGCAGCTAGGGTAGACTAGCTCATGTCCTCACTGTCTCTGGAAACTGGACTGTAAAGCAAACTCTCCCCACTTCTTTTGTTTGCATGATTTTTGTTTTGTGGGTTTTTCTTGCCTAGAGAGCAGAGCTAGATCCCTCACTCTTCATTGAAACCTTGAAGCAAAGCAATGTATGAACAAGGCAGGAGCCCTAGGGCAAAACATGGATCAAAGTGTAGCTGTCCCTTTGAGATCCATTAAGTTCTGTGGTCAGCAGCAGACCTTCTTCAAGGCACTTCCTGATGAAGATACACAGGATATCCTATCTGAACAAGCTAACTAGCCCTAGCACGCTGCTTTCTACAAACACATATGCACAGATCCTATTACTGGAAGACAGATGAAGGACCCAGCGTATTACTGTACACTGGGGACGTGGACAACGTGAGAAAGGGGACTTGAGGTTGCCTCCTCTGTCAGCCAATTACCCTCTTCTTCATCAAAAGCACTGCACTGTCACATGTTAGCAGGAAATGGAGGCTGAACAGTTGCAAAGTGGGACTGGAAGTGAAAATAGCACAGCTAATGAGAGGTCTTAAATTATCCAGGGGGGATAAGGGCTCCCTCTATTCCATTCTCTCACCCGTGCTCTGTGTTTCCCTCTGACTTACTCCAGGCAGTTCTTCCTCACACTGCCTCCAGGAACTCCTCCCTCAGCCATCCAGAGACCTTGGGCTTCCCTTCCCCAAATCATCATGGTTCATACTGTTGGAAGTCTTTACACACCTTCTTCAACTAGTTTAGACCAAACAAGGGCATTTGGCCCACTCTACTTTGGTTAACAAATGGTATGAATTAAGTATTCACTAAGGTTACGTCGGAAGAACATATTGCTCAGTCCAGTCATTACTTGTACTTTTTCAAATAAATTACAGGTACTGCTAAACAAGGGAATAAAAGCAAAGGAATGGTATCTTACCAGTTGTCTGTTTATGTGTTGATGCTCTCTGGGCACAGAAAAGAGCAGAAATGGAAGAGGACACTCCTTCACAACACCCTTCACATAGAAACTAAAGGTTACCTTCCCAGTACATTTA
>NW_008631416.1:0-32634 GCF_000691845.1 Merops nubicus | reverse complement strand
GCCCCTCATCTATTAATGTTGTGACCAAAGTTGTGGTGCAGCAATCAGTTTCCACCTCTCTTTTGTGTAGTGGGTAACAGCATAGAGTAAGAGTTCAAAATGGCATATCTTACATTCCCAGCCAGAAGAGTTAGGGGTAAATCATTCTGTTAAAATGGAATTTATTGTGTGGAAAGCAAATACAACCTTTATTAACTCGTAAGAGAGTGTAAGCAAGGGTGACTTGCTTGTAAGCACCATTGTAAGCAATGGTGACTCAGACCTGCAAGGAACATACCTCCTTGGAGCCAGGGAATAGCTGTTTAAATCAGTAATGAGCATATCCCCAGTTATAATACCATTGGCTAGGTCAATAAATAATTCTGTTTTGGGGCTTGGACCACTCCTTGATTGTTAAGGAAGGAGTCTACACTGTCATTTGAAAGCACCATTGCATCAAACAGCATGTTAACTTGATTTCAGGTGAACTAACTTCAGTAACAGCAACATAACTGCAGCAGTATTAAGGTCATCTAAAGATTTGAGCATATTTTCTGAAATCAGTGCTGCAGTGAGCTAGAAGTGAAGGGAGTTAGGCCCCTCTTTGCCTACTCTTGATCTCTTAAACCACCATGAATGGATTGGTGTGGATAATGCCCAGAAATCTGGTGCTAAATTCTGTATGTTTGGGGTCTGACCCAGTCAGAAGCTGGATGTAACTGAGTAAGTCAAGTTGCACCTTTAACAAGTGAGAATTAGAGTTGAAATGGCTTTATCCATTTACCCTCTCTAGATTCAAAACTATCTTAGCTTTTTGGCCAATTTCAAACAATGACTAAACAAAGAAGAGGGGAAAAAAAAAGAAACAAAAAAAAACCCAAAAAGAAACAAAAAAAAACCCCAACAAGAAACCCAAACAAATCCAAACTCAGAAAAAAAACCACCATAAACCTGAACTCTTGTTGTCTTGCCACTGTTTAATTGGGAGTTGACATGAAAATTTGGTTGTACCTCTGCAGCAGTGTTAAATTACATTTATGAAGAAATAACTTTTGCAGCAATGTGTATGCTTTCTCTTGCTTGCTTTTGTACTGAGCTATAAGGTTTCACTACAGCATTCCTTTCTGGGTTGCTGCTGTGCAATCTGAGTGTTAATCTTCAAGTTAATTTCTCCTTCTGCTGGGCCTTTGACAGTATTATTTTTTTTAAAAAAAAATTTTGTTTCCCAAGCATTGCTTTCATCCTGCCTTGGGTCATTTGCTATTTTTCAGTTAAAGCACTCTAGTGGAGTGGCAAATGAGTCTGGCAAAAAAAGGTATGCCTTCTGCTGATTCCCAGCATTTTTTAATGTTATAATTATACCAGAGGACTTTGTGAAAATGAAGTTTATCCTTGTAACATAGTATGTCTGTGAGCTGTATGGAAAGTCATCATGAGAAGTCTGCATCAGGGACAGGACATTAAATGAAAGGAAGTTTTTAGATGGAGTCTGTCAGCTGCATGTGTCAAACCTGAAATGATCGTGTTCAACAAAGCCTGGCACGCTGTTCTATTTTTCTAGATATTTTTCATTAGAGGATAACTTCTGAAAACAACAACAAAAAGGAATTTTGCATGCAAGAGTGAGTTTAGAAAGTCTCATTGTTCCCATTTGCCCTTGCTTGCTCTCCCCCTTGTACATGTTGTAACCTACACATTTAAAAGTTCCTAACTAGATTCTACAAGTCTGTGTGCAGGAGAGACAAAGGTCTCTCCTAGAGGTGCAAGCATCCTAAAACTCAGAGACACAAAATCCTCTGAAAGAGATACTGCCCAGTTTCACACTAGCCAGAACTATTTAGGTTAGGTCTGTTAAAGCCTCCAAAGAAGTGTCTTTAAGCATGTCTGTGCTTAGAGATGTGTTGTGAGGTGTCTTCAACAGGAAGACCCCACCAATATTTTTACAGCTTATGTTAAGTTCTCTAACAGGCTGCCAAATGATTTAATACAGGGTTTCTTTTAAGATGACTTAACAATGCTGTAAACGAAGTGCCATGTACTTAATAGTTTACCACTAAGGAAAGCAATATGAGGGATTTTCAGTAAAGAGCTTCCCAGTTTTTTTTTTAATTTAAAGTTGATTCCTGTGTATTCTGGTACTTTGCTGATTCCACTCAGTTTCCAGGAGAAGATACTCTAAGATACACTTCATCTGGAGAGAGAGAAGTAAAATTGGTTAGAGCAAGGATGAAGTAGCACAACTGTCCTGTGAACCTATGACTGTCACTGTATTTACTGTGTGTCATTATACATGAGCACTGCATTATGGTAATTCCCAGAGTTAAGAGATCAGGATCCAACGTGTGTTAACATCTTTTATATCTCTACACTCAGCTTTCTGCAAATACAAGACTCCCAATAGATGAGCTGAATCAGTTGGTTTATTCATTAAATAAAAAATGAAAATGCTAATTCAAGAGTTCCTATACTCTGCAGTTACAGCAGAGGGACAAATGGAAACGCCCCTGCCTTGCTAACTTGATTGTGTGTAGTGCTTATAAATGTTCTAACCATGGTTCCTCAAAAGAAGCAGACTGCAGAGTTCTCCATGTTAACTGCTCACAGAGGGCAATGCCTGTGCCCAGCAAAAGCAGGGTTGGCATGGCCCAAAGAGTGAGATGTTGCAGTCTCAGCACCAGCTTTGCACATGGGGAAGTCAGTGGGAGTGCAAGCAGTTTAAATACAGGAAAAATCTAATTGCTGTTAATCATCTGATTACTTGCAATTACTTAACAGCTCAGAAATTAAAAATACATCACGTTCAGGCACTGATACATAACTTTGGCATAAGGATGTGCTTCTGGCAGAATTGTATTGTCAACAAACAGTAAATGGGAAGCCACTGGCTTAAAGAGCTATCAGTCTTGGGTTTATTACAAGATGCAATCAGAGAAGGAAACAAACAAAAGGATAGGAGCTGTAACAGAGGAGGATGTGGGAAAAATAGTGCAAGCACACTTTCATAGACATGCTGTGTCCATAGTATCACAGTGAGCAAGGGGGCCCTAGGAATCTCCTGCTTCAAGTTGTGGGTTATTTAGGCACAACTCCCATAGTTTCAGAAATAGTTTTGTCTTAAACAGAATGAAGGAGGGGAGATTTGGGCTCATCATAAAATGATGATTTGGTATGTACAAATGAACCAATGTGCTTCCCGCTACGCTGGCTTAGTGTTGCAAAGGAAAACAAAGCTTGGGAGGAACAAAAAAGCAGCTTTTTATAATTATAGAACTTTCTGAGTTAGCCTGAGCCCTCCCCTTTCCTTCCTTTAACTTCCGCTTCTCCTCCCAAAATAATAACACATTTTGCCAATAATTTTGAGGAAGTCTCAGTGGGCCAGATGGAATTTGGAGAGAAGGAGCTAATAGAGTTTCGTCTCATTCTTCTTTCTCCTGCTTTTTCCTCCCTCCCCTGATTTTCTACTTGTGAATTCATATCTTTGGCTTATTGCATGACACAGAGGTGTTGAGGCAAAAATAGAAGTTAATGGTACTACCACTGTTTGTTTCTATTAGTGATTACATGTGAAATGAAGGCTTTTTGGAAGAGAAGCAGACTGGCCAGTAAAACCTTTCACCCTCGTAAACTGTACATTTGGTTTGACTTTGGCTTAGGTCCCAGAACTTGTCACAAGCTTTATATAAAGCTGTAGTTCAGCTAGAGTTTTGTTAGCTTTATTACAACAGCTCCTCTCCTCAAAAGAAACAAAAAAAAAAAGAGCAAGCAGAGCTTTTGTTCATTTTGAATGCTTTTTGAAATTCTGGAGAAAATATACTAGAAAATGAAGTTAGCCAGATAACTGGTCAGCATCAATCATCAGAAAATAAATGAAGTTTATCTAAAATTTACAAAAATTATACATCACCTCCTTAAAATTGTCCAAGAGTGACTAATTGTATAAACACTAAGGCAGCCACCAACACTCAGGCATGTTACAACTTCTGAGAAAGCACAGGCCTCGTGCTGCCAAAGAAGAGTCTACGGATTGACTGGAGAATGATATGGACATCTGGAAAGAAGATGCATGCTACACTTCAAGAGATTTTTTTAAATTTTTTTTTTTAATATGCTTTCCCAAAGGGATAATTTAGCTCTACATGAATTCACTCAGGGGATATATAAGGAAAAAAAAAAAAAGAGGAAAAGGAATGTGTTACACAATACACAGTTATAAAACTGTTGGTCTCAATCTGCTTTCATGCACCCTGTGTTTCAGAGCCCCCTTGGCTTCAGGACCAAATTGATGTGAAAGCAGGAGAAGATTCACAGAGTGGTAATGGGATTTAAGGGGACTGCTTTATACCATAGCCATTGATGCATTTTTAAACCCTGTTACTGCAGATTGAACAGGTTATATAGAGGTATTATACATAGAGGATAGGCAGAACTACTCTGAAAGATCAGTTAGTTCATAGAACTTAGCTGGATTTGAAACAGTCTTGTAGCTAAGGAACTAATATGAGATACAGAAGATCTAAGTTTGACTCTTGAGCCTGTCAGTCAATTCCCATAGGATCCTTGAGTAAGTGACTCATACTACCTATACTTCAATTCCCTGTTGAGGAAATGGTGACCAGATATTCAAGTCTAGTTTAGACTGGTCTAAAAAGTTTAGATTGGTCTTCTAGTGTAGAAATATTTACACTTTTTAAACTTCTTGGGTCAGGAACTGTTAATTTTCTGTACGAGGCTTTCCTTGATCTTGATTGGAATTTATAGAAACTAGATGCTTAAAAAATATTTGATTCCCTAAAAATGCAAGCAGGCATACCAAGTAATTTTTATTTATTTTTTTTTCCCAATACTTTGGTGTCTAATTCCAACAGAAATAATTACAACCCTGCGCTTTCAATGTAACATCACACTGATGATGATTCCTTGCTCTTTCACTGGAAAATACAAATCCACAAAATCTTGAAGTCCCCTGCTGTTAAGCCTGGCTCCCATGCCAAGGCCTTGGTTGGTAATGACTGCAGGCTGCCTTCATACTATCTGAATCCTCCCTGTGGAGCTGGAATGAAAGCTTCACCTTGCTGGGGCCAAATATGGGCCTGGTGTCACTGTCATCACTGGTAAGTCACACCCAGAATTTGTCCTTCACTCCTTCCTGGAGAGCAGTATTGTCTGATAATGCTTTGCAATGGGTCATCTAACAGAAAGTTTAGCCACTCTGCTTGAAGTGCTGGGGTCTAAACCCTGAGCCCTGAATCAAAGATGACATGTGGATGACACCCACAACAAGGCAGAGGATTCTCTATTAGCAGAAGAAATCTTCCTCTTGGTTTTCTTTCAAGGTCTGGCCAACCTTGGGTGAAAACCAGTTAGGAAGTTAACACCAGGTGTCCTGCCTTTGAATTTAAGAGTATAAGAGCTGGTTCTGCTTGTGGTGGGAGGTTTATTTATGGTGGGTGTGTTGTGTGGGGTTTCCTTGTTGCTGAAAGGGTAACTGTCCACTGCAACCAGAGTTCTCAGCAATGGTGGGACAGGATTGAGAGCTGGACAAGACAAGAGTGATGTATGTGGCAATGCTTCTTTTTGGCAATCCTTATAGT
This sequence comes from Merops nubicus, assembly GCF_000691845.1. NCBI lineage: Eukaryota > Metazoa > Chordata > Aves > Coraciiformes > Meropidae > Merops > Merops nubicus. The sequence goes on along the minus strand of NW_008631416.1, from coordinate 27,064 downwards.
GATTTTTGATTGGACTTTTGACTTGGTTTATTCCTTCCCACATTGCTGACTTATGAGCTTGGTCTCCTCCTTCCTTTGTTACATCATCTACTATGAGTGAACCTGTTGATCTGTTGGTTCCTCCTGCTGTCTGCCATATCATATCTTTCCTGTATTTGATGGAATTGGATGGTAAAGTCTAATTTTCTGCTGATGGCCTTATCTTTCATGCTGGGCCATATAATTGGCAAAACACTGCTATACTAGTGCATTAGAGATACCTGTGAGCAACCTACTGAAGTGAGAATTTGCCTAACAGATGAAGGTTGTGTGAAAATGATCATTAGCTTTAGTCAAGTAGGAAAATCAGTTATGTATGAAGTGCCATATAATATATTGATACTAAATATATGTTCACAGGCAATGTGTGCAACTCTCAAGAAGTCTTTGGTAAACATTAATTTGCAAATTTTAGTCTGATAACTGGGAATTTTCAAGCTATACTTGACGGCTTGTTTTTATTGCAATTAAAGAATATAAAAGTAAAATGATGAAGGGCTTGCATCTATCAATAAGAGGAAATCAAAAGGCAGGACAGAACTAAGGGCCCACTGCTATATGGCATAGCACATATTCTATGAAGTGTTGAGGGTGAGATTGCTTTAACAGTCAGCAGGAGTCAGAACCTCAATACCTCTAAAAAAAAGAAAAAAAATCTGTCTCTTAGTGCTTTACATTCTTATTGCTTTCCTTGAGAGAGAGGGAGGACTGAAGGTCACAGAATCAGGCTGTTCATATAACCAGAACCAGATGATTAATTACTTTTTTTTAGGGATTTTGTTCCTCTGAAAATTTTATCCCAGAAAAAGACAAGGACGCACAAAGTCCGTGCTTGAGAGAAAATTATACTAAGATTATAGAACTATTGTACATCACAGTTGTATGGGAAGTGGCTTTCCATTGTTTAGCATGTGAAAAAGAAATACTAACAAGTCACGCTACATAGCTTGGGTTTGTGCTGTAGAGTAAGATCCAAACAAGAGTTTTATAACAAACCTTTAAATATTGCACCCAGACTGAAAGTATGTATATTGGAAAGTCTCAGACAGAAAAGAAATGTTAGCACAATTAACACTGAAACTAGATTAACTGTTGTTTTAGCTTAAAAAAAAACCCCTCCAACTCCATTCTTTCATGCTCCCCCCTCAAAAAAATTGGAATTCATCAGTGGAAATATCACCTCAAAAATCTTTTTCTGCTTTCTGTTATTCAAACCAGAGATGTATGTACTCGTTTGAGCAAAATAAGAATGAATCTAATTTTTTTTCTTAAATCAGAAACAGATCCAGATGAGGATTTCAGAATTATGAGAACACTTTTTTTATTTAGATTTCTCTGCATTTAAGTGGTATGTTCTAGGGAAAATGCTGATTACTGTCAAATGTTGAAGGCTAGATTGCAAAGCCCATTGAAACCGCTGGGAAAACTGCAAACAGTTTTGATGTGCTTTGAATCAGGCCCTTTCTGGAACAGTCCCTGGACGTAACACATGGGATGGGCTGAAACATATCTCATTATGCTGCTCCAAAGGCTTTGTTTATTGTGGCAAACTGACAGGTTTGAGCACCGTCACACAGCCTGTTTCCTTCTTTGCACTATGTTTGGCACAGATTTTGTCTGGGCTGGCCAGCTTCTTGCAGTTAATGACCAAACTTCTTTCGGGTGACTATTGTGGACCTAAGGCTCTTCCCAAGAGGTAGCATGGATGTGGCAACTGGATTTAGGTACAAAGAGGAGGGCTGGCTGAGAGTGTCCAGACTGTGCTAAATGCCATTCATTCCCAGAGCCAGAAAGTGGTTCTGGACACACTAACAGGCTAAACGTTTAGCACAAGAGAGGCCTATGTCAACTCTTATCCAAAAATCACTTTTTTTTTTTTCAGTGAAGTCTGTTTTCAGCTGGATTTCCTCTGGAACACTATTTTTGTAGTTTCTCATTTCCCCTCTCATTTCCCCTAACTTTGTTCAGCATGTGAGTTGACCACAGCAATAAATGAACATGGAGAGCTAAACAATACTGCGATGGACAGAGTTATAAAGAGCTCATGCTCTCTCCTACAGGTCCTCTTCTGTGTGTATAAAATCCCACGCATGAATTTCCAGGAGCCAGCCACACTGAGCTCGGATGAGGAAATAGGAAGGGACTGCTGCCATACCAGGCATTTGCTTCTCCCTAGCTTCACTGACCTTGTTTGAATGCTGATTTGCAGCCTGACATCCAGGCTGGGAGAGAGGGGATGAGCAGCAGTTCCGTGTCCTCCAGGCTGAGCTGCTCCACAACTCCCTTAGAAAAAAAGCAAATCCTCAGCTACTTTTCTTGTCGACTGCTTTCTGGTGGTTCGTCTTGCCCCTCCTCAGCACCAGGAGCTGGTTGTGCCCAGTACTTCTAAAGGCCTCATTCTTCATGAAAGCCACTGAATGGGCTTTTTACAAGGTAAAGTTTGACCTAAGGCCTTTGAAATTCTGAAAGCAGTCCCTTTACAATGACTAGCATTACATTAAAAGGACAATTCTGTTCTCTCACTGGAGTGAGATCAGGCTTGGAGTTTCTGCAATTTTTCTGTCCACTCTAGCTTTGACAGAATACAATCTCCCTGATGCTTTTGGTGCTGATAAATAAATGTATTTATATGTTGTGTTCTTACATTCTTGGTACTAACTGAGGAAACAGAACAATAACATACTCTTGTCAATACAAGCACTGCCCTGGGAATTGACTAATTAACATAAAACTCAGCCCCGCAGGGACATTTCCAGGTTCATTTTTTTGCTGCCTCAGCAAACTATAGGGTTTGGGCTGCTAACTGTTTTCAGATGCTATTTGTCTTTCAAGAAAGAAATAAAGAACATCCACATTGCTTTAGGCAAGCTAATGATTCTACAGAACACTTACCTTTTTACCATATGCTTCATGGTGGATTAAAATCCTGAAGGAGCTAAGGATTATATACCATGTATGGTCCTTTGGCAGAAAAACCTGTATTCTGAACTAAATGGGAATGGTTGAATGTGACATTTATATTCATTGTTTTTCCAGAACTGCATACTGAAGATGTTTGATTTTACTCAATCCCAAAGCAGAGGGTTTGTAGGTGCTTTGATTTCTCAGGGTCTCTAAAGGTTATGACAAGCACTTCACACTGAGGACTGAGAAAACTGGAGACACTTGCATAATCACTTCTATAAAATTAGAAGGAAATCAGGCTTAACCTCACAAAGTGCCTAAAATTTTGAGAAACTCATATTGCTAGTCTTTTGTGTGTGAGCATATTTGCTTATGTGAATTACTTAATTTCAATTCACATTCTTTTCTTTGAACCACAAACCAAAAGTTTCTTGTCTACAGGAAATATGAGAGAAAAGAGAAAGGAATCAAAATGAACTGAAATTAGAATTTCGCAGGTAAAGGAAACCTCATTGTTCTTATTAATTTTCTCTAGCTTTCTAGAGCAAGTTGCTCTCCTCCTTGTACTGTTTGCCTACTGTTATTATTATTAAGCTATTATTAATGGACATGTCTGCCCATTGCTGCTATTTATGAATGAAGAAAATCACATTTTGTGGTTCATAGAAATCATCTATAGAAAGCAACAAAAGAATAATTTTCTATCAAAGGGATGAAAAACTGTTTCAAAGGTCTTCAAGTGCTACAGATAAAAGGACTCAGAAGTAATATTTGAATGAACACAAATTCTTTCAAAGTGTTCTGTAATGCAAAAAAAAAAATAAGCATATGAGCAAAGGGCACGTTTAAGAAAGCAAACACCAAAGTACATGCAGATACATGCAATATTCATAGTTCTGTTTTGTACACACATTTGCTTGCTGGTGCAGGAATATGTTTATTTTGTGACTGTGCTCCAGGCACAACTATCAGAAGGCTGTGTGTGTATATATGACTGTGTGTGCCTGTCAGTCCAAGTTACTTAAGGCTGCTCAAACCTATCTGATCCTGGTTTAAAGGCTTTGCAGACTTCACCTATTAGGAATTTTACATGGTGGGCATCTGCCTGCACTTTTCTTTTGGTGGAAAAAGAAGACCTAAGAAAATACATAATGCTTCAAAGCCTAAGAAAATACATAATGCTTCACTCTTAGTCAGACAACCTGGAAAGATTTCATGTGTGTCACTGTGGCTTTTAGGTTTCAGAACAGCAAAGTGGATTGAGGAGAACTTTGAAACAAACCAGGAGAACTTAAATAAATCAGGAAGGTGGGGGAAAGTGAAAACTGATATAGTCAGCAGGTGGCCAGGACTGTCTGCACAAGGTGACTCCTAAGAAAAGAAGGGAGACTCACTGTGAGAGAGCAGGATGAGGAGTCAGAGGCAGGGAAAAGGAGAGGTTACTCTAGCAGTGTTTTGAAGAGGATGAAGCAGCAAGTGTCAGTTTTGGGGCGATCAGGAAAAAACAGCCTTTGTGTCCTTCTAGCACTTAGAATTGCAACAAGTGTCTGTGAGAGTCACTGCAGATCTATTTCCTCTTATCCCCATCTGCACAAGCACTGGCAATTCACTACTGCCACCATTTACTATGACAACTGTTGAGCTAGTTGCAGAGATCTGTGTGACAGATTTCAGTGTTTCCAGCACTGCTGATTCTGGGAGTCAGCAACAGCAAAGATGTCAAAACTTTGCTGCTGAAATCTTAGTATTCCTCTTGATTTCCATGCAGCTAGATACCCCCCTCATGTTTAGTACAATAACTTTTTGTTGGTGTAGTCTGCTTTTACTATCCTGAAAAACTGAAGGAAAGCAAGGCATAGGCAGCTTGGTTTTAACTCTTCCCTGGAGATTCTTCCCTGCACGCAGCAACAGTGGCTGCCTGACATAGAGTTACAGAATGCTAAACCAGAGGAACTTTGTATTTTCCCTTTATTTTCAGGAAGTGTCAAAAGTATTAATAGCATGAATTTTGCTAGCTAGCTAAAATTCTCACACTGCAATCTTTGCATCAGCATTTTTTTTTTTTCTTTTTACCACAGATGGTCATTTATGTAACACTGCTGGAAACTGTGTCTGTGTTCCACAGCAACAGGAAAATGGGATACATCTGCACTGTTTGGGGAAAAATACAAATGAACTAGAAGCTATACAAACATTTAAATTACAGGGAAACAGGACTGTGATAAGCCCTGAACTGCATGAGCAGGAAGAGAGTGTCAGCCTCACCCATGCCCTGAAAAAATGGTCACATTTATGGGCTACTCTATTGTACTGAGTGGAAGTTTGTTTATGTGGGACCTTCCTTCCTGCAGGACTTCCTCTGAGAGGAAATGTCGTCACAATTCAGTGGGGGTCAATTGTTATGCATTCAAAACTCAAACATAAAACAGTATCACCGAATGCAGCAAAGTAGAAAGGAATAAATAAGATTTCTCCATTTACGTATTTAGAAACATTCACAACAGTTATTCTTGTTCACCAGTACTTTCAGAGAGATGAGAAAAATCATACTGTTTTACATGTGCCCCAAACACTACTCAGTATTTGATGAATCTCACTTTTTTTTCCCTATGGTTGAGGAATATGTTTTAAATGGGAGAAGGGTAAAACACCTGCAGCTTTACAGCTGGGGTTGTGCTCTTATAAGAAAATACTTGGCCAAGTCTAGTCTGTGTCTTGGGCCAAACTGCTCTGAATCTGAATTTCTCCAGATGAGCACTTTTCTGAGGCTTTATTGGCAGCTTAGATGTTCCTTGAGTTTTGGTTGTTGGTTTTGGTTTTGCATTGGGTTTTTTTTGTTTGTTTGTTTTTAACATGATAAAACAGGAATATTATTTGAGATAAAAGAGATAATATTGGTGCTGCTTTCCCTTTGCCATTGTCATTGTGTTGTTACTTAAATGAAATAACTCTGGAAGAGACTTGTGGGCTAGGAATGCATTGAGCTCTTGGAGTGACAGAATGCCTGAAATTGGAAGAGCCTTCTGCAGATTACTTCAATCACTTGCTCAGTTAGAGTCACCTAGAGCAGCTTGCCTGGGACATTGCTCAGTTGGATTTCGAGCATCTCCAAAGGGTAGAGATTACACAAGCCCTCTGAGAAACCTACTCCAGTGTTTGGTCACACTCATGGCAAAGAAGTTGTTCATTATGATTATGTTTAAATGGAATTCTCTGCACTTCAGTTTGTGCCCTTTGTCTGTGTGCTTTTGTCCAGCTCACAATAACTGCTGTTTTGACACCAGCCATATTGGAAATGTACTGAGCACCAACTGGACAAAGGGACACTCAGAAGAGTGTTTTAGTAAACCCTGGTCTGTTCCCCACTCATAGGATGCACTTAGTAAACTTTCCTCACACTTTCATATCCATTTTGCATTAGGCTATGGAACACCCAAAAACAGAGGAACATTGGGAACTGACCATGGTCCAGAGTAGTCTGCAGGACACATTTGGGTCCAGAAGAGGCACCACAACCATGACCAATGTTGAAGTCGCATGAAATTTCAACGCCCATGAAGTCATGTTAGTTGCATGGTCTACATTAAAAGTAAGTTGCCTATCCTCTCTCGGACAAATTTTCCTGAGGGTGCAGTAAAACCGTTGAGGGGGCAAGGAGATGTCATTTAGCCTTTCCAGCAGGATGCTTAAGAATTCTCCTCCAAACACAATGTCTATAAACCCAAGCACATAAAAACATTACAAACTGCTCTCAACCCGTTTAAAGCTCTGTTAGCTAGAGCACCACAGTCTAAAAGCTGATTTCACCCCACCTAGAGCCCCGGTCCAACACGTTTGAGGCAACTCCTCCCTTTCTCTGCCTCTGTCCCTCTCACACATGCAGGGATCACCCGGATTTTCAGCCTTTCCACGAAGGACTAAGCAAGCAGAGGAGGGCAGTCGGCTCAGCCCCGGCTCCGAGCCGTGTCCAGGCCACCAGCCCCTCGCCTCTCCTCGGAAAGAACATCGCCTGTGAGGCAGAAATCCCCACCGCGGGAATCGCGCCTGTGTGCTGCCCAACAAAGGGCAGGGCATTGTGTCCCTGCGAAGCGGCTGTTAAAATGCGCATATGTTGCCAGGGCTCTTGCATCCGAGGGTCGGGTTAGGAAGCAGGGTTTTTTTTTTTCCCGGCCGTTGACTGCTCTGAATCCCCTCATCTTAGCTTGCATCCGAGGGTCGGGTTAGGAAGCAGGGTTTTTTTTTTTTCCCCCGGCCGTTGACTGCTCTGAATCCCCTCATATTAGCACATTAGCACACATGCGGGACCTCTTATCAGATTAGCTACAGTTGTCACAGATTAGTTCACCCTGTGAAGGAGCCGCAAAGGTACCTTTGACCATTCGTTCAAAAGAGACAGAAAGGTTTCTTTTTTTTCTTTTTTTTTTTTCTTGTTTTCAACCATCAGAGTGCAAAGCAAATTAAAAGGAAAGTCTCTCTCTCTTTGTCTTTCTGTCTCTTATTCTGTTAATGTGGTAACTAAAGGATAGGTATTAGGGCGGACTACACCGAGAGACATTAATGGATGCCTAATATTCGTCTGGGTAATATTTATTTAACCCCTTAAAAACATTTATGTGTTTTCTTTCCTCATCAATGTCAATAGCCTTTTGAGAAATGACCTTTCTGAAGCTCAAAGTTGCTTTTTTTTTAAAATGTTTTGCTTCTCCTTTTTCCTCCCTTCCTTTTTTATTACAGTTAATTTGCAGTGTGGTTCAATGATCACTATTCTGCAGACTGGGAGTGGGGGAGAGGAAAGGACTTGCTAGTAGCTCATTACATTATTTATTTAACCCATCTTGCTCCTTAAAAGGTTGTGATAGCTGGTAAAATAAACAATGACTCAAAATACCTTTGGCATGACTTGCAGTCTACACAGGCATTAAGGCTGAGCCTAGAGAAGACATAACACCTTGGAAATGAAGTGACAGCCAAGATTTCAACAGTTGTCTCTGAATGAACTTGATGGTAAAGGAGGCCTAGAAAGTTACAAAAACATAGAGCTGAAAATGCTGGCTTGCATTCACACCTTTGGCACCAAAAAAAATTATGGAAGGAAACTGTGGTGAGGAAGGAATGCAGCAATTCCTTACACCTCGGTGCATTCTAGGGGAGGTGTTCCACATCCTTGCTGCTGGGTGTAGCATTACTGTGCTCAGTTTGAGCTTGTCCACCTCTGCAGATGAGCTGTGCTGCCTGCCTGTGGGAGACAGAAGAGACAAACCCAAGACAAAAGCGTTTTCCAAGACTGGTGTTCCCTTTGTCATGCAGGTGGGTCGTGAGAGTAGACCTGAAATTTCCATTCATTAGTCTAGTGCAGAATGTTTTATCTAGGAAATTAAGAAGAAATCAAAATCTGAATTTTGATTTATTTTTTTTTTCCTGATTGCAGGTAACCAAACTGCACTACCATTGTTAAGACTTCAACTGGTAGCTCTTCATTCAGATTCCCTCACAAAAACTGGAGCACAATTAGCACCATTTTAGCAATACCAATCCGTTTCTCCACACGGCAATTTAGTTCACCAATCTGTTTCTCCACACAGGCTTAAACCTGGCTGTTTAAAAACAAAATGCTTTGTTTGTAAACAGTAGAAAGTACAATAGACGATTTGTAAGGTCAATAGCACTGTACCAGAGGCTGGAGTTTTGGTGCTTGTGAGCAAACAGCCTGACTCTGTGTGCTGAAGTGCATGCAATCAGACTTCTGAGACTATAAGCTTAGGCTCAGAACATGGACTTTCTGCTCCTGGAATAAAATTTCTGATGGCTAAACCCTAAAAACACTCCCAACCTAGCTGTGACTCTGTAGATGCTGTTGAAATGCAGCAATATTTCTACTACAGTCACTTTTTATTATATTGTTTTCAAATCATAGTGCCACACCAATAAGGAAGGGCTGTGAAGGATGTGGCAAAATGATTCTTTAGAGCCCCAGGTCAAGAAAACTTGCAACATCAACGGTGCTTCCCAGCTCTAATTTAAAACCACTCCAGATATCACCTAGATAGTGAGGCAACAGCAGTAACATCAAAGTGGGGTGTATGTGGGACAAGTCAAGCAGCTGCACCCCGCTTTTGCTTTTAGTGTTGCATCTTAGGAGTTGAAGAAAATGATCTCCATCCTATAGAGTTACCAGAAGAGTTCATTGTGACATCTGTTTCTTCTTCTGTCAGATAGGATGGTAAAACCTTACTTTATTAATTTCCTGTGTTGTTTTCTGATAAAAAGCATCAGTGTTTATATTTTTATATTTCCACATGCACCTAGTTCAGTATGGTCATTTTAAAATCCTATTATTTCACTATACATATAAATATATATATATATATAGTGTTAACTGATGTGTTCCAGCTCTTAATTTCTCTTTTGAAAGGGTGTAATATGAAAAAGAACAGTGAAAGTAGAATTGTAGTTTTCAAGTGGATTATTTTCCTATCAAGCCAGAAAGTATTTTGTTTCTGTGAAAAATAATTTTTCAGTCCTCCGCTGACACCTTTCAAATGCACCCAGTGTGGGTCTATATGGCCTACGTGTTGACTTCAGTCATTAATCTGAATTTAGCAAAGGAATTTTGCTGATGATCCTTGTCTTTATCCCGAAGTGAGAAAATAGCTGCAGAGCTAAAGGCCTAAATTCACAGTAATTACATCTCTTTTTCTTTCTTAAGTAAGCACATAGGAGTCTGGGTCTGAGTATGAATCTTCTGTTTCCATTATTGTTACTCTGTTGTTCCAAGTGTCACCCCTCTTGCTAGTGGGAGTAAGGAGTCCCAGTTTGAGAGACCCTGTTGAATGTGAAAGTGCCAATTCTCACACAGTCCTCTTCACTTAATTGTTGTCTGTAGCAATGCATTTTGGTGCTCAGAATGTAAATGAGAGTATTTTCTAGAACCCCCATTCAAATCCAGACAGCAATCTTCCATGCCCCCAAAGCAAAATTTAACTTCAGTCTACTAAATGTTTGATTTTGAGTCTAAATGATGAAACAGTCTGTCTTGCTTGCCTTGAGCAACAAAAACTGGAATTGAGACCTGTGGCATTTTATGCTTTGATTCATGTAACTGAGTCCCTGGCAGCTAACCCTGCATTTCATTTCTCTTATCACATTAAGGCTTTCTCCTCTTCCACAGTCCCTGGCAGTACAGCAGTATAGCAGCCTGATCCATGAGTTATTGATGACATACAGCACATAGGGTCAGAAAATGGTGAGGAGGCAATGCCATGGGGGGATGGAGATGGAGACCTGCTGCCTGCTGTGATCCATGGAGAAAGGGCGAGGCTGGACTGCATGCTCCCTGGCAGGAGCTGAACATCACTGCCTCCCTGCCCCAGTTTTGTCACCTGCCCACTTGCTTTTGTCACCTCTGGCACACTGGCACACTGGCAGAGAAGCAATTTGACACACAGCATTGAGCCTTCTTCAGCTCGTAGAGGTAACTTCTTGGCTTTGGTCATTTTATGACCTAGTCAAAAGCAACACACAACTTTACTAATGAACTTTTAAAAACTCATTTGTGTCAAAATACCAATAACACATTATTGAATCTTTTGAGTTGCCCTTACTTGTTTCAACGAACGTTTCCTTATTTTAACACAGTGGATTAAACCCAGGCTTTATCAAACTTGAATAGTAAATCAATTGTTTTAAATGCAGGAGAGCTGCTTCATTTGCAACTAGTCTTTCCCATGCTGACGAACTTCTGCAGGCTCCATGGCTGCTGACCTGGTCTGGAGAGCCTTGTTCTAATTAATAATGTTGCTTATTGTGAGAATCCTGGCTGTGCAAATCCTGAGGCTTGGTGTGCAGATTTGCATTCCAATACTCAGAGTGCTCTGTGAGGGTGTGCAGGGCTGGTATGCTGGCTCTGGAAGCACAATGGGAATTATGGATATGTGTCTCTGGGCCAACAATTACTTCCATGTGCTTGCTAAAGGAGTGCAGAGAGGGAAGGCTTTCCTATTGTTTAGTCTCTATCCCTGTCTTTGGTGCTGTATTGAATTTTGAGATAAACCTTGCCTACCTCAACCTCTCCCTGTTAGGTATTTGCCTGGCTTTCATTAAAACACTAGTGCATGAATAGCTCTAAGTTCCCAGGGCTGGAGGGCATCTTTGCTGAAGCTGGAATCTGTGGTAAACAACTTGCTGCCCTTTTTGGAAGTGGTAAAAGTAACTAAGCACCTAATGGGTGAGTACCTAAACAGTATAGTTAGTCAAATTACTCCCACTGCTCTTTTTTGCTAGTAGAAATAAATAAATAGTAAACGTTTTTCCAACCACTACATATTGTTGGCAGCTGAGATTCCTTATCATACACATATAGTATCACAGGGCTAAGGTGTCACACTAGTGAATAATGCCCTGTCTATCTATCAAAAGCAACATATCTATCTGTAGGCAGACTTGGGCTTTTCCTTCTGTCAGAATAGGATGGGCTACAAAAATAACAGTATCAGAGCAACAGCTGGCTTAGTCACATAACACTCTGCTATATAGTCTGGATTTCTTGTTTTCATTTCACTTTCCTTTGTTTTACAGACCAAAAAGGAAGCCCTTGGGGGAAGAGACTTCCAAGTTTACTGCATGACCAAAGTTAGCTCGCTCTGGCATCAGCAGCCTTTATTGACTGGAGCTTTAACATTTCTTTCTCTGAATGTAATATTGGCACTGGCATCTCTGTTCAGCCACAGAACCAGTACCAAACAGGCCAGGCTGCAGGGCAGCAGAAGTTCACACGCTGCTTTTCCAACTGTTGTAGTGTCATCTGCCATGAACTGTCCCTAGGGTTAGTAGATAAATCACCCTCTACAGTTGTAAATATCCGAAACTCTGCCCTTAGTCTACCCAATTAGGTATCACTCTGTGCTGTGTGGTTTCTATTTTAGGAGATGCTTTGAGATCACCAAACTGTTCTTCACCTGGAAGCAGCAAGCATTTGCCAGTGCCAGATTTGAAATCTGTGTCCTGTACCAGGGCCTGGTGGAGTTACTCCGTATAGATGGGAAAGCTGGACTGTGCAATGGCAGATCCTCTGTCAAGTGACAAGTGCTCCTACTTTATCCCAATCCTGCTACACTGGGCTGTGCTAGTTGAGGGTGGTGCAGTTACTGAGCCAGCTGCACCAGCCATCTCATTTCAGTGCACTGTTCTTATAGAAAAGAAACAGTTATCTGATCAGCCATATCAATATGTAAAGTGAGGTAAAGCTGTAGGGAAGAAAATACTCCCTGCAACTCACTTCAACAAACATTTCATTATTTTAACACACTGGATTAAACTCAGGCTCTATCAAACTTGAATAGTAAATCAATTGTTTGATTTACATACAGAGCAACTTAAAAATTATTGCTGAAAGGACATTTGAGGACAATACTGGCCTCAAATGAGACCATATTGCTCTTGCTAAAAGAGTCTTTTCTACTGAATCAGTCCTTTGATGTAAGAACGCACAAAAAGATGACATAAAAGAAGGCCAACACTAGAAATTTTATCCAAGGTCTGTGTAATACTGTATATTGGTGATGGAGAACTAAGCATTTTTAAGTCTTCATAGCATTATGCAGCTCAGCAGGCTGTGATACCCTGTCTTCTTTCTTTGGGCTTTTATACTGAGCTATAGGAACAGCCCTCGGGGTTCCTGAAGCAGCAAGTGAAACATTTTGTCTCTAAGGTCACTTTTGTTATCGCCTATGGTGTTGCAAGGAAATTTCCAACTTAGTTTCAAAATAGCTTGGGCAGAACAGAAGATTCAAGCCAAGAAAGCCTTCCCAGCTTCTGTCAACACCCGATCAAAGGTCGGCAACCTAAACCCAGCTCATGTGTAGTTGGCTAGCTTATTTTTCTATTCCTCCAGGGACGAAAGGAGGCTTCATCACTAAGATAATGGCCCTCCCTCTCTGCAGTGATTGAGGTCTAGAAACCCTCTTCTTAGGTGCATTACATATTCTAGATTTTTTGCTTTTTGTACCTGGGTTAAGCATGCAGCATATATTTCACTTAAAATAAACACTGCTCCTAACATGTCTGGCTTGGTCTTTTGACGTTTCTTGAACAGGATTTTACTTGCCAGCTAGCTGTCAAAAGGTAGGGGAAAAGATAAATCTTTATTTAGATAAGCTGTACTGTGTTTGATACTTCTAGAGGAGCTCACCTTTTGAAAGAACCATTTTTACATTTCTCTCACAGGATACATAATGTGTTTTGCTGCGCATTTACCTTTAAAGGTTTTTTTGGTGTCTGAATTTGGGTCAAAAATAGAAACAAGAATATAAATTGTGTTCTCTATCCTACTTCCTGCCTTTGAAAAGTCTCTGTAGGCTGAACGATCACTAATATTTAGGTGTATTAAGGTGTACTAACAACAGGTGTATTCAGACAGGTACCAATCATTGTCCCTACAGATCTCATCACTGACAAATTGTGAATAAGTCTTTATGCAAGATCACAGATCCATCTCTTCTTCCCCACTGAGCAGGCAGCTGAATTGGGATACAAGTACTGGATCCATAAGCCTTGAAGTTTCCCTGCATCTGGTCAGGCTCAAACAACTGTCCTGAGCCTTTTAAAGAGTTCTTGAAGAGCTACCCTTTTTTTCATCCCAACTTCAGCCATGCCACTGTTTAAGATGCTCTTATTTGGAGAGACAACTGTTCATTGATTTTCAGGTTTTCTCTGATACCAAACACCTGATTAATTTTATTCTGACATCTTCAGTATTACAGCAGTTGCTTCAGGTATATGAGATTCAAAACATTTCATAGAGTATCTGCTTTTCATTCACAACTGCCCCATCATTCGACTGGAGGGTCATAGAGACAAAGTCTAGTTTTCAGAGAAACAGAGAACTGAAGTGATCAAGAAGAGCCCTGAATCTTCTAATTTGACATTTTACTGATATTGCAGGACAAAAAGCACTGTGTTCTTGTCCTTGCTCAGTTCTGTAAAAAACCAACTCTCTATATAAAATGAAGTGCAAAAGCTGAACACTGCATAAAACTGAACTGAAACTGTGATAGTGGAGGATGCTTAGGAAGAGAAATCATAGAAGCTGTTGGGGAAGAAAACAGGTAGTAGCAGAGCTAATTTATAAAATACCTTCTTTTTAAAAAAAAAAACAAAAACAAACCAGCAAAAAATCCCCAGAAAAATAAAAAGCATTGTAGTGGAGAGGGTTGCTATAGTGAGAGTAATCTTAAAACCTAATGTGTGAGTGCTGTCAAAAGACTGGATGTTCCAGTTCAGTGAAGCAAGATGGCCCCCTGCAGTATTGTTAGCCCCCTCACAAAGAAATTTTGTTTCTAATCTGGGAACACCACTGTACAAAACACTAACAGATCTGCTGTGGTCTACCATTAGTTTCACTCAAAACACAAGGTTAAACATTCTTCAAAACATCAGTCAAAAATAGAAGTTCTCAGTTCCCAGCTTTGCTCCCCTTGCTTCTGAACACCTCCTGCACAGTTCTGATGTGAGACTGAAAGAAAATTTGGTTTAGAGTAATACTTCTGAAACCTCAGGAAACAAAAATACTCTTTCAAACTCCTGTAGTAAATATTGCAATAGGCTGATACTAAAGAGTGAGAAGAAAGTATTGCTAGTGTTGTGAAGCCAGCAGAGAAGTAAAACTTATGAATAAGAAGGTAAACTTCAGGGGAAAAAAAGCACTGTGCTGTCTACATGCATTCAGGATGGGATCATTGATGTGTATTTTGTGCATGGAAAGCTTTTTATTTCTCCCATCCTATTCCCTGATAGTAGTGAGAATGGGCTAGCATACTTTTTTTAAAAGAAAAGGAGTTGTTATAATATATTGGTATTTTGGCAACATTTGGGGCTTTCAGGTTGCCAAACTCTTCACTGACAACAAATTACTATAAATTACGTGCTCTGCAACAATACAATTCTGTGCTCTAGCACTTGCACATATTGTGGAGTTGTATATGTAAAAATCAATATACATTTGTAACCTGTGCCTGTTAAAATGCAGCAAAATGCAGAATTTACTATTTAGCAGTTATGTAGGGATATGCAGTTAGCTTCCCTTTAAAGTACATGAGATTTCCACTGCCATCTGCAACTTAAAGCATCCACCCAGGTCACACACTGCAAAAGCCAGGTAAAAGACAGGAGGGCCAGATAAAAAGGGACTCAAATATTTTCTTAGCAATTAAATGCAGTGGTTCACAAGGTTCATCAAGTCAAATAAATTCCTTTTCTAGCCCTGTTTCCTCTTCCCCCTTCCCTTGCCTTTGTATTTATCTATGATTTCTGTCACTATTATTTGCAAGGCAGTAACATTATGCCCAGTGCTTGACAGGGAGATGTGCCAGACAACCAGAAGTAAAAGCACTAGGAAAGAAGTCTGTCTCATAATTCTAACTCGTGCCTTAGCTTGTTCCCATCAGATTTCCAGCCTAACTCAGAAAATCAGAAAATGGACTTGGGGAGTTTGAATGAGTGTAACCTTTAATAAAAAATTAATTTCCTCTCTACCTCCCAATGCTGAACTTAACACATCACTCACAGAAACCCACCCAAGCTCTAAAGAAACAGTGTTGTGAGGTCTGTGTGGCCTTCTACAGACTGCTTTGGTGTGGGAGCTTGGATTGTTTTTGACCCTGTGACACTGAATGGCCAAGAGCTTCCATGCAAGCACAATGGTGCTGTTAGTGCCCCTTACTAAAAGCCTTCTTGTTTCTTTCAACTGCTCACAGGCCTCCTAAACAATGAAAGAAATCCATACATCATTAATAAGGAGATTTAATTTAAATTCTGCTCTAAGAGAATTCTCAGATATCCTCCTCATTTATTTTTTTTTTTTTTTAAAGTGAAAATTGTTGAAGTCTGATGTAAGGCAGAATCTTAATGGAGAGAAGTGTTGGGCCTTATTTAAGAATGCTTGGAAACTAGTGGGAATTGTAGTCATGGAGCAAACTGGAAAGCAGTACAGGCACACCCATGAGCAGCTCCCATGGAATGAGAGCTCGCTGAGCATGGGGATATGTCAGCTAGTGAAAAAAACGTCTGTGAGTCTTCCCATAAAATGATCTCTTTTGACCTGAGGGATTTTATGACCATTTCTAACGATGGTAACTGTATTTTTATTGGGATTACATGTATTCAGAATTTCTAGCAGCCATTTGTCACTCAAAATGGACTCATTTTCACTAGAAAAGTGAAGTGCTAGATTCCAATAGAAAGTTGACATGAAAGAAAATGGAACAGGATAACCATATTCACCTTTGTAGTGAAAGGCTGTTAATATACACATAAATAATTTCACTGCTAATTGTGAACACTCAACACAGTTCAAAATCAGCCACTACAAAAGAATCAGGGTCATCACATGAAATTAATGTGAGTTACCTTTGCCTTAGCTCTATCTCTGCTGTCTTCAGTGGAATTAATTACATGAGGAATGAATGCTGATTAGGGATTTCAATAGGTTTTATTCTGCTGTCACTTTGAATTTGAAGCCATTTACTTATTTTGATACTTTTTAGGAAAATAAATAACAACAGAAGATTTCAGAGAACTTCTGAGTTTCTGGTGTGAAAGAGAGGCTTATATTGCTTAAGTCCATTTGCCAGAGTAAGGCCAGAAACAATTAATGCTGCCTTAAGTGTAGGTATATGTAACATCTTTAAATGTTTAAAACAGATTCTAATGCATATGCAATCCAGAATGAGTCAGTATACTAATGATGTGGTGAAGAACAACAATTGTATCATGCTCATTCTTCACAGGTTCCAAAAAACATGTGCAATTCCTCACTGAGTGTGTTTTAATAACATAGCAGATATCTGTCTACCTATCCATGTGTCTGTCTGCATATGCACACACACATACACATAGACAAATAAATGTATTTAGAGAGAGAGAAAAAAGACTTGGAAGAGAAATTCTTCTCCCAAAGCCATTAAAACTAATTGAATGCCTTTGAATTAAGAAGAGTTGTTCTGTAGTTATGTTAGACTAAATCCAAGCAGGGTTTGTAGTTTGGCAGAGAGAAGTTTTGTTCTGTAAACCAAATTCTCACTCTAAATGGACCCTGCAAACAGCTCATGTATAATTCTTTTTAATTTAGGTGAATCAAACTGGCTCATAAAAAGTTTATCTAAGTAATGAATAAATAAACAATTTTGTGTATATATATATATATTTTATAGATAGCTCTCCAAGTCTGCTCTCTATGTGTATTATGGCCAATTAAAACAGCTGAAAAAAAAATAAATCCAGAGACCTCTCTAAGTCATGTTCAGTGATTCTTTTACCCCAGGCCCCCTGATCCCTGTAAACCTGAGCAGGGTCTTATCAAAGGCGTTACATTCAGTTTAAAGATTCTTAAATCCTTTTGCAGCCACTCCTAACGTGTCTTGAGGAAGACACAACCTGGGGCCTCCGTGAAAACCTTTCTGTTTTGAGGGGATTCTGGAGCTTGTCTCTATGTCAGGTTTTCACGTTACACTTAGTGAGTACATGATTGCTTTACAGAGTAGGGAAATATGATTTCTATGTTTAGGCAGCAGTACCAAACATCAGCTTAAACCAGAAAATAATGATACCTCTTTGATTCCATTTGTTTGGGAAATTTAGGATAGGAAAAAGCCTATATGCTTCTGGGGATGAAATAATTCTTTGGAATTTGGGAACGACCACGTTAGCATTTCAGTGTGGGTTAGGACTGTGCTTTTAAAGTGAATCTCTTGCTTGTCACCAGCTCCCATGTGTTGGTTCACATCAAAGATACCACAAACTGGATTCTTTTAGGATGTCATTAATCCATAAGATGCAAACATAATACACTCCAAACCACCAACTGGCAAACCAATTCACACTTGAATATTCCTTTGAACGTGTGAATAAGTTCATGTTGAGCATGTACAAGTCCTTTCTATGTTTGTTTTCACAAATGTTTAAGCAACTGAGCCTCATTAGCTAGAACATTATCAGAGCCTGGATCACAAACTCACTTGGATGAATATGCATGAAATCACCATTAGTTTTGCATTTAGAGTAATTATTCTGCACACATATTTAACCAGGAAATGGACAGCAAAGAAACCATTGATCTCCTCTTGAGCTCAAGTGAGAAAGGTATTTCAGGCCTCACTTTCTACTGCCCTGTATCTTGTATGTTTCTGCAAAATGAGTGTGAAACTATCCATTCTGTTTTGAAAACATTTCACAGCAATGAATAATGCTTTTTCAGTAAGTAATTATGTTATTCATCTATCTGTGTCTAATTCATGCTTATGCTTAGAATATAAACTTTTGAGCACAGGGACATGACATACTGGTACTATGCCAAGCAGAGTAGGATCTTGCTCAACGTCTGGAACTCCTGTGCATCATCACAATATTACAATGTAGTTTTGCAATGCTCAAGATGCTGGAGAAACAATCACAGTTAGAGTCTTGTAAATTGTAGAGGACATATGTAAGCAGACTATATATTAATGTAAGAGTCATGAGAATACTGATCACTACGTTCTACAAAGGGAAATTTCAGACACTAATTCCGTGAGCAGAAAGAAAGGCAAAATTTACTGAAGAATACAGCAGTTAGGAAATATTACCTATGCTCTAGTAAATACATATAAGGAAGGACATTATGATCATGTCACACCATGGCCAAACATGGAGATCCTAGTATGGGAAACATTCTTTTCTGCTCCCTCCCATCCTCCTCTCCTTCTTCACCCCTACTCTTTTGTTCTTTGCCATTCAGTGTTTTGGTTCAAGTTAATTAAAGATTCCTGTTGCAGCCTCCTGGAGTGAAATTCTGGCAGTATGCCCAGTGCCGCCATACTCATATGTAAGCAGCCCCTCCAGTGAGCTCCATAATGTCTTTAAAAATCTATACAAAGAGGAAGAAAGAAACTGAATCCAGATGGAATGGGAAATCAGATATTTCTTCCATTTGTGCTGAAATCTGTGAAGGCTGCCCCATAGGTTGAAAGAGAAGGCAATTCACATACCCTGCAGTCTCAGGGAAAAGCATGTTTTCTCCCCCAGCCCTCCACCCGTCATTGAAGATGAATCTGTGAGAAAGCTTATGGTGAGATGGCAAACTCTGTAATGCAAAACATGCTTTTCCAACTCCCCTTTACTCTGCTAGCTCTAGAAAGGTGTAGGATAGACCTGTCAGGGGAACACACAAAAAAAAAACCAAAACAAAAGAATCAAAAGAGTGACTCAGGCAGACAAAGACTTTTCCTAGTGATAGGGTTACGAGAGAATTTGATACCCAAACCAACATTTTGACACACAATTCACAGTGAAAAGAGGACTTAGGGCATTTTAAAAGCCCAACAGGAGAATAAACGTCTAACACACTAAGCAATAACTACATCCTAAACAGCTTGTTGTTAAAAGGCACATTAAAAACATTACAAAAATGTAGAGTATGTAGTAATTTCTTGACTCTCACATGCATAACACAAATCAGAAATATCCACATCACAGATGTGTATTTTGTGCTTGTGGGTCTTTGTCAGCTTCAGTGCTTGGTTCTTAAATCAGAGCACACATTTGGTTGGTAATTGCTGAATTTTCCAATAGATTAATGACAACATCATAACAAATCAAAACTATGGATATTTGCAGGTGTATTTTATATATAAATTGCAATTTGCTTTGTGGCAGACTCTGCTCGCTAGGGTTATTCTGGAATTTGGTAAAGGAAAAGATGAAATTGTGAAACTATATCTCCACTATCGCTTGGTTTCTCGATGCATTTCATTCTCCTGCCAGCACCTTGTGAATTTGTTGCTCTCTGATGGCTTGTTTAGTTTTCCAGGGTTTTGCTTGTTTGGAGGTGGGAGGTGTTACACGAAGAGTAGACGAGGCTGGGGCAATTATGGAAAAGAAGTCTTAAACTTAACTGCTGATTTCTATGTCAAAAGACTATCTTTAAATTTTAAACTATCAGGGCAGAGTGATTTCTTGGCAGGAAGAGCAACCCTTGGTAGCACAGGAGATGCCTGTCTGGGGTGTAGGCTTTGGGCAGAGATTGTCATTCAAGCTAGCTGAGTTTCAGCTGAGGGTTTAGAGCAATACTTCAGGTGAAATGAACCCGATAATTGCAGTGCAGATTTCTCCAAATAGTAGGTTGACTGGAAGAGCTCTGTTTCCCTGTGACTAATTGGATGTTTTGTTACCACTTTTTTTTTTTTTTTTTAAGCAACAAAAATGGTCCAAAAAGCTGCCCAGGTGAAAGGGGTAATAGATGTATGCTGATACAAGTATGTGTGTTTCTTGCCCTTTCAAACCTTTGAAGCCAGGCTGGGGTCAAATGACTCAAGCAGAACAGCTCTGTTGACAAACATGTGGTCTTCAAAAAACATTCTCAGTATGAGAGGTGCTGCTAATTTAAAATAACAGAGGGGGAGGGAGGGGGGAAAAAAAAAAAGAGAGGGAAAACCAGCACCAGTCTACATGAAATCCAACCCAACTGCCACCTTCCCCGCTAGCCTCCTTTTGTGAGTTTGCCTTCCCTGCCGTGTGAATCAGCCATGGTTGGGGTTAAATGGGTAGCTTTTGTCTCCTCACAATGGCCAAGAGTGACAGGTTGAGCCAAATGATTTACTGGTGGAGATGATTTGAAGGACAGAGCCGGGCAGCCTTGGGAACACACGCACAAGAAAAGGACAGTAGCGAATCAGCCTCTCCTCCCCCTCCTGCTTTCATGGTTTTGACTGAAAGATCACAGAGCGAGACTCTGACAGACACAAGGACCATTGAGAAGCTATTTTTATTACTTATCCATGGCAGCCTTGCTTTGCTGAGAACAGACCTGAGGTTAATTAACCTTTACTTTTTTTCTTTTCTTTTTTTTTTTTTAATGTTGTTTTTTTTTTTTACTGGGGGTGCAAGCCCGTAAGTTGGCAGGGTCACATGCCATGGGCAAAGGGAAAGTCTCTGTGTGAGACCTCAGTGCAAGAAAGCTCAACAAACCCATTCCTAGCCAAAACAAAGCTTTCCACACAGAAAAGCGATGCAGTGGGGCCACAGCGAAGGCAGCTGCTTGGAGCAGAGCTGTCCCAGCTGTTGTCAGTTGGAATGTGCTAGAAAACGGTGTCCCCCTCCCCAGGCTGTTAAACTGCACAGAGGCTATGGTACCAAGTGCTGATGTGGATCCCAGCTCGTTCCCTGGACGCTGTGTGGGTAGGAATGAACCCATCTGTCAGGGTGTGGGGCATAGCAGAGCTCTGGTGTGCTGCATTTTGCTTATCTCCTCATGGGCAGGCCAGGCACGTGGGAATGAGATGGCTGCACCAACTCATGGGAAGGCAGTTCCAAGACTCCTGCTTGCAAAGTGGGGAGCAGGGTGATTTGAGAAGCCCCTAACAGAGCTGTGGCTGATGGGGAAGGGGCATGGGGGAGAGCATCTGGGAAGCACTCTTTGATAGTCATGCCCACCCCCACCTTGCTGGGCACCTGTCAGGTCCTGCATGTGGCCAACTGGTCCAGCAACCCCAAGCACCATCCCTGGGGAGCTGGCCCTGCTTCACACAGCCACAACAGAGCCTCCTTGGCAGGATCAGCTGCAGACCAAGTCCTACTCTCCATCCAAGGCTGTGGGCAGAATGGGGCCCAGATTATAAAGGGGAGCAGGAGATGGCAGCCCTGTGGCCTCCCAGTGAATGTGTGGTGACACTTTCTTCAGAAGCTGCCCCTCTGTACATTTGTGAGGAGAAGTGAAAACTTATCTTAACAGGAAAGGGACCTTTTCAGACAGTTTCTGTGAATTAGTCTGAAAAAACCCAGAAGGAAGGCCACAGAAGATACTGAGGCTGGGGTTTTGGGTAAATCAGAACTCATAAGAGCCATATTACTCAGAAGAGGTATTGCTTTCTTTCTATTCCATTTTTCATTTAATCTACAATTTGTGAGCTATTCCTCCAGCACAGTAGAATCCTGTGTCCTGTCACAGATTATAACCTGCAATTGTCCTGTCATTATTTAGTTCTGAGGAACAGCAATAACCAAAATTCTTCAAGTGCTACTGCAAAAAAATGTAACTTTCCCAGTCCTAAACACCTAATGACATCCAAAACCCTGCAAATTGCATCCTGTGACTGTGCAGCAAAGCTTTGCTCTGATATATTCATCTAACTCCACAAAAAGTCACTCAAGGAATGTGTCACACCTCTTAACTAGTTACAGAAGTGTGAACAGTAAACCCACCGTGTGAAATAACAGAGTTTTTTGCTGGCTAGCTTTCAATCATATTCTCATTTTTATAGTAATTTTAATGAAATCTTGCAGTTATTCAAAAGAGACAACATGAACGTGTGAACATGATGGGAAAGCAGCATTTCATATCAGCAAGTTTTAGAGTTGAATTAAAGGAAAAGTGAAAGGATCTATAAAATGGCAGCTTTAGAGAACAGTGGTGTTTACTGTTAGTTAATCTGTTGAGCTGTGGAGTTGCAGTATGCTGTCACATGATACATTTCTAATGGCCTCTTGAGCTGCAAATAAACACTTCTGTTTTAAAATACAAAGAGCAAAGCAAATTGAATCTAAAAATAAAAGAAGGAGCTATGGTGGGTGGTGTTGATTTTGTTTGTTTTGTGTTTTTTTTTCCTGGTGAAAGAGAGCAGTGTTTGCAAAAGATGAAGCATCTCTTAAAAAAAGCTTACTCAACAGGCTTCCAGATATGGATTTACCACTGTAAGGATTATGGGAGGTGAAAATAGAAGAAGAAAATTTTTTCTTCCAGACTCTTTCAGCCATAATCGCTGTCACGATCCCAGTGTACATGGAGAGTGTTGGTATTACTTCCTCTTGAAACCTCAGAAGAATAAGTGTGCTTTAATACATGTTGAGTTGTACAAGGAATGGATTTCATATTCTTGACTGTCTCTGTATTAACAAACTAGTCAGAAAGAACTTAAAATTGCATTTTGCATCTGTTGCTGTCCAGGCTGACTTTCTGATGCTTCTCCAAGCACTCTCCTCTCTCACCTTCAGCCTCTACACCTCAAGTCCTCCTACTGCTGCTATAAACACCAATCAATCACCTCCAGAAGTCAGTACACAGTACTCCTGTAGGACCAGGCTGCAACCCTTTGCATGTTGACCCCTGCTTTAAAATTGTCTTCTGTAAGAGGTGAAGCTTATGGAATGATATACAAAGTAGAGGAAAACATCTTATGCATTGCACAGGATGAAAGATGTGATTTGAGGATCAAGAGTGGCCCTTCTAAATCCAAGATTGTGCAATAAGTTATTCTTGCTTGAAGTTACCATCTACATTTCGTCCTCACCTTACCCCTCTAGCTTGCAGGAAACTAGTGTGAAATTTCTACAACTTTTTAAGCCTTTACTATCCATGTTATATCCTGTCCCTTCTTTTTTCTGCATTTTTTCTCCTTACCTTCACTTTTTTTTTTTTTCTGCTTCTCTCTTGTTTGTTCTGCTGCCTCTCTCCTGTTTGTCCATGCCTGAGGCGTGCTTTGGCTGATCCCATCTGAGTGACTAGATATAATCTGTTGGCAAACAAAAACATGTAATGTGGCTGTGTTCAGCCACCTAAAGGAGGACCTGAGACAGTCCTCACAGTCAGGGGAGCAGAGGACAGTACAGGCTTCATGGGCTCTGTACTGCAGCTTCCCCCTGAGGAACAGTCCTCTCCAGCCACTTGGCACTCTTTGGTGGCATTGGATTGCCTCTGGTGATGAAATGGGACATGTGGGCTGGTCTGTTCCTTCCAGAAGGGCACAACCCTGGGTCATAGCTGGGAGCCAGCACTTAGTGCTTGGCTAACACCATCCGCTTAGTTTCTTCCCGTGCTCAACAATTATTTCCTTCTAGCAGATCTTTCAAAAGCCTTTCTTTACATTACAATTCTTTCATTGCTTTAAAAGAGGTTACGTCACATCACAAGACCAAAAAGCACAGTGCAGCTTAGTGTAGCTTGACCCTCCTGTGGCATTTCTTTGTGAGGTGTCACGTCAGAAACGTAAAGAAAACAACATTGTCCTTTTCCTGTTAGTTTGGGCAGCAGTGGCCACGACAGGTTGCCTTGCCTTCTGTCTGGAAGATGTGTAGCTCATGAAACCAATGAGGATTCTTTACTGGAAGTAGGAGAAATCATGTTTATGAAGCTGTACATACTTTCTGGAGAGCTGCATGTGAGCTTCACAGAAAGTGGGCTCTGAGTTAGTGATGCTGGGTTGGTGGCAGAGAAGCTGGCAAGAAAAGTCAGAATTTGCAGTTGCTGTTACTTAGGAAAGAAGAGTGATGAGGGAAAATATAATGCACTGTTTTGTCATTTCTGTAGATTTTTCTGATTTGGCCTACTGAATTTCAAATCCTCTTAAATATGCATTTTCCAAAAGGGATTTGAGACAGCCAGGAAAGGCTGAAATTGTCCTTAAAATTTTAAAGAGTAAGAAATTCTACAGCATCCTAGACTGAGTAACAAAATTCCTCCTTGAACTGAGCCTAAGCAAGAGCTGGCAAACAGGACCTGTTGTAGCCTAGACCCAGGCCTGAGCATGTTAAAAAGAATCACATCTGGTTTAGTTTTTTCATGTGTACACAGGAAATTGTAATCCTGACTCCCATGGCAGTGTGCTGACCTATTGTTGCTTACTGTGAGGAGTCTCTTTTACATCCTCATAACTACAGCCTATTTGCATTGAAACATCACATTCTCAAGAGCCTTGCTGTTCCCCCTGCAAGGATCAAGTACTTCTTGTTTTTAAGAGAAGACTTATCACTTTATCACCTTGGGGATGATGAGTATGAAGCCTTGATTTAAAAGGCCTATGTGCTAGTAAAAATTGAGGATGGTTTGCAGATAAAGCATTCTAGGGAGGCCTCAAGTGCTCCATTTCCAGTCCTGCTAGAAACCTGTTAAGTGACCTTGAGCAACTCACCTCACATAGCTGCAGCTCTGTTTTCCCTTTGATTGTTTGTTTGTTTGTTTAACTTGCAACAAACTGGAAGTCTTTCTATAGCACCCTGTGAAATGAATCCTGATCTCATTTTGGCAGTTAGATGCTGGTACATTAAAAACAATACAAATCATTTTAAGCAGATTATTAACCCTTTCCCAGGCCCCTCCATTTTAGCAGCCCACAGTGCCTTACTGAAGCATGGGGCCATTTTTCTTGAAACATTCTAGCAGCGTGTTGGTCATTCTAGGTTTTTGCTGACAAAAAAACCCCTCATGTCAGTCACATCCATCGTAAAACTATGATGCAGTTGTATACACATTTTACAGACTGAAGTAATCAGTGGTAGGATCAGTACAACTGAGGTACTAGTGAGGCAGTGGCAGAAAGAATTAGCTGGCACAGGGGGAGGCAAAAATTTCTGTGGAGGAGCTCAAAGGGAAAACACCCAAGCACGTATGCAGTATAGCTGTGTGGATGTTTAGTGGCAAGGGGAGTTGGAATAAGATGAGTGAGGGGATACGAGCACATAGTCCATTAAAATAATATTTTGAAAAGGGGACAAAAGTGGAAATTTTTCTGAGTTTCCATACTTGCCTTCTCTGCAGGGAGGAAATATCTCTATACTGTAGGTAAAGGGTTAGCAGTTCTTCAGCTATCAGGCCTTGTGCTTTTGCAGAAGAGATTATGTTCTGTATCCCAGTCTTGTCTTATCATCCATACTTTCTCAGGAAGTTCAGGTGAATAAGTGTATCTGAGTCACATCCCAACTTACAATGGTATTATTAATTGAAATGTCTTGTTTCTACTTGCCTTTTGCTGTAGAAAACAGGTGAGACCTTTGTGATTGCTACATATTACAAAAAAGCATTTGAATGAATAGGACTGTTGTGATTTTGAAACTGTCTAACAAACACTGAGTACTTTATTTGGTGGCTGTCTTTGCCAGAAGAGGGAGGGAAAAAAAACCCACAAAAATACTCCACATACTTCCCAAAACCCTTATATAATGAAAGGGGGGAAAAAAATTACAAAAAGCACCTGCAAGTTTGCTTGTGAGTCCAGGGTATGTGAAAAGAGCTACTTTTAATTTAATTTGAAATATTTCATATTTATTTCACTTAAGAATCTTTCTTGTACTCAAAATTTTGATTGATGTCACAAACTGTAACAGCCTTCTCATATATTTTAAGAGGTTGCCTCTGTAGTTACCTAGGTCTGGCTTTTGTCCCTGGAGAAAACAGGCACCTTGAAGCCTGAAGGCTTATTTAATTGGATGTTCACTGGACTTATTAGTGATCTACTTTAACAAGAGATGAATGGTATCCCAGAAGTGTTATTTCTTGCCATTCACTCTAAAAGCAGAATAGATGTATAATCCAGACACAACAGTGACACTGCAGATGGCTGTGTTTGCTCAAACGACCTGACCAAAATGCTTCTACAGGAGCTTCAGACAATAAATTCCCAAGAGCTATGTGCAAAGTTAAATGGGAGCTTGATTCAAAACCTTGTTGAAGTCTCTGGTCACCCCTTATTCTCTCTGAAAATGTCTGTCATTAAGTCAGTCGAAGTAGAAATGGAGATTTGTTAATGCTTGCTCTTTTCTACCTGTTTTCCTAATTGTAAGTCTTTGTCTCCCTGAGGACCCCTGATCCTGTTTAGTTCATTTGTGGGCATCTGTGCCCATGTGTGTGTTTGTACACACGTGTAGAGGCAGTACTGGCAAAAAGCCTCCTCAGGATTGTGGGCAGAATTCATTTCTTATGCTCTACGGATGGGGGAGTGGGAAGGGTTAGACCAGAACAGGAGGGGAGCTAGTGACAAGTAGCAGGGGAAAAGAGCTCCCTTTCCTTTCTTGGATGTAAGTAAAGGCAAACCTTTAAGCACTCCTCAGTGGCAGCCACAGCCCAACCACCACTCTTACTGGGACTGGAACCAGCCTACAGAATGTGCATGTCCATGGGCTCCGTGACTGTGTGACCAAATAGGTATTTTTAGTCCTAACATACTGCAGTCTCTGTTAATCTTGGAATAAGTAAGGATATTATACTTTTTATTTTTTTTTTTTAACAGTGAATGATTTTGACATTTTGGTTTTTTTTTTTTTTCTATATCAAAAGATTTAAAAATCAGGCTGTGTACTTAGATGCTTGTAATAAGGGCAAGAAGGA
>NW_008631415.1:1666-4363 GCF_000691845.1 Merops nubicus | reverse complement strand
GTGGGGGACAGTGTCAAAGGTTTTGCTGAGGTCCACTTAAATACTGATATGGGTCAAAGGCATGCTTTATAATGTTTACTTAATTCCTTGATGTACATTCTAATCTCTCATGCTTCTGTTTTTCAGTCTGACAAAGGAGACATTCAGGCAGTGGAGTCCAGCTCTTGAGCCCCAGCACTCCTTGCCTGCACCCTGGAACCACACACATTGGCTTTCCTTTCCTAGCCCCGAAGCAACACACTGTGATTTCTGCTTTGCCTCAGAAGTGACGTGTTTGAAGTGGTTATTCAGTTTGAGAGATATTAGTTTTGAAATCCTCATACAGTTTGAAACACCAAGTTTTCTTTATAGCTGCATGTGTGTTTTTCTTGCCATCAGCTTAGTTCCTTTAGCATGAGTGCAATTGCATAATTAACTTAGAGTTCCTGGACAAAAAAAAAACAAACCTTCAATAAACTAGGAGAGAAAAGTCCCTAGACTCCCTGTTTGGTCAGCAGAAACAGTCTACTCCAGTCTGCTCTTATCTACTAGTCCTAAACTCTGGCAGAGCTTGACTAGAAAAACATGAGACTGCTCTCCCAAATAAGGTGGTGAAAATTCAGGATGAGTAATCCTGGACAGCTGTGAAGCAAGATTTTAAATATTAAGCTTGTAGTCCAGGAAGAAAGGTTAAAATAAAACCTACCCAGCTGGTGGCTGGTAGTGCTAGATACACGAAAGCAAGTTTAGTTTTCAGAATAGATTTGCCTCTAGACAAAAGCACATAAAAAAAGCACAGTTTCTGCATACTAAACCTTGGTAAATAAAGCTATTCCAAGTCATGCTTAGACAGCGTAGGAAAGTCAATCCTGTAAAGTTTTGAGCTCTCTTTCATCAAAGCCTACCTGAGCTCAGACCAAAAGCCTTACATTTCAAAAATGAAGATGGACGTGAGCATGTGACTACATTGCTACTGGCCCGCCAGAGCACGCTATTTGGCTTCACACTCTTTATGCCAACTGCAGAAATACGTGCGACACCTGATCCATTACAAATGTCTCCAGGACAAAGCTGCATTTTAATGAACATCCAAAGGCAGCATGTGACAATATTAACACTTTGTACAGTCTGCACAACAGTGGCTTTCATCCTGTACACGGAGTAGTAAAATGTGTGTGACCAAATCACAGTGTAACAATAATAACGTTTGCCAGTTTAACAGCTGATACACATCAACAGAGCCACACCAAATTCAGGATACTGATACGATTTCCATTTGCATCAGAAGAATAATCAATGTATTGTCTCTAAGCCTGAGAGACATCAGAAAACAGCATATAATATTGCTCTAGTTGTTCTGTATGTCATACAGGGAAGAAAAGCACAGCTCTTCAGAAGAGGCATGACACAGCCTGGTCAGAAGTGGCTGATGTTCAGCACCAGGAGCCAGCCACACAACGAGGACAATCAACCATTGGGATAATCCCGCAGGGAAATGGTGGATTCCCCAACACTGGACACTTTTAAGTTTTATCTGGAGAGTGCTGGGCCATCATGTCTAGATCGTGTTTTTGCCAAGAAAGGTTGGACCAGATGATCCTTAAGGTCCCTTCCAACCTGGTGTTCTATGAGTCTATAACCCTTCTTCTTTACAGGAGTCCATGAGTACAGGCATGTTCCCAGAGAGCCCACATGCAGCAGGAGTGCACGTGTCTACACACACCTTGAGTGGTGCACAGGAAAAGGCATGCCATAAGCCTATTTCTGAGCAGAGCTCTGGCTTTAGATGCAGTAGAGGGTCCTATCAGAATTCCTAGTTTCACTGAAAGAGAAATAAAATTTAATAAAAAGACAGCTTTACTATTGCCGTTGGTGGAGTTATATTTCATACAAAATTTTGTCACATCTCTTGCCACAAGAAGTGTGGGCTCACAGTTACAGCTGCCTTTTCGGCACCCCTGCCTATAATTTATCTCTGTGTGTTTTGTAAATGTAGGTAAACAAGGGATCTACCAGGCATCCCTCAGTTAGAAATGCCCAGAGCAAGGATTCATACTTTCTGTAAAAGACAGTTCAAAGGTGCCCCCAAAACTAAACTCATTTTACTGTTGTCTCATCCCATCAACATCTAGATTAAAAGGAAGTGGGTAGGAAAACATAACATTGGTTTCAAAAGTCCAAATGCAGTTCTACTGTTGTCTCCCTCTGGATATGCAGCTGCCTGTACCTGAACGCAGTCTGGTCCCATACAGATTAACCTTCAGCCAAATTGCTTCTGTATCTCTGATATGACTCTGCTGTTAAAAAAGCACCAGCAATCAGAATAGTGCTGTTGGACAGTGTTCACCTAACTCAGAAAACAGTCAAACTCCCATTCTCCACACGTATTGTTAGATTAGATGGAAAGATACACTGGGGATATTATATACTGAGATCTGACTTCTCCATTTTTTCTTGCAGCTAGAGCAAGAACACACATAAAACTTTATGTTTTAGTAGAAAACTTAATAGGGTTAATGTCATTTAAAGTAATCGAGGTTTACTTTATTTGTTTGGTTTTGTAGGGTTTTTTTTTTAAATTACTCTTAGGATAACCTGATAAACTAACTTCTTCTACAAAGTTATTTGCCAAGATATAAACACCTGGAAATGGTAGGATATTTTTTAGCTGAACAGCTATGTAAGACAGTAAAAACCTGGTGCTATCTCCAGAAAAAA
>NW_008631415.1:0-1635 GCF_000691845.1 Merops nubicus | reverse complement strand
AAAAAAAAAAAAAAAAAAAAAAAAAAAAAAAAAAGAACAGAGACAAAACATAACAAACAAACAAACAAACAAACAAAATCACGTTTGCTGGTGGTTTGTTTTGGTTTGCTCTATTCCATCATCCAAAAAAAAATGGCTGGGCTAAATTATTTTAAAATATATATATACATATATATATACCTAGCAACATAAGAACCCAAAGAATAAGAATATTCTTGTTCTGTTTTCAAACACTTACGTTGCCTTATGAGTTATAATAACATGTATATTTTATTGCATGTGTTGTATTATTTTGACATACTTGTTTATCAGAGTCTCTTCACAGGAGTCAGTTTACCTGTTCATTATTTTATTGCTTTGATTTCAAGACGAGAAACAAAACCAGACAGAAAAGTGTGGACTTTTTTAATGAATGGTACATGTTACTTTGAGGGAGTCCAAAGTCACATAAGCATACTTGAACATGTTTTGTGAATTATGAACCTTCAGCTTCAGATTCCTTATCTGAATTTAGCTTTTGTTTCTCTTAGTGCAAATGGTGCTAGTTATTTCCTACAGTGGTGAAAAAAAATAGGGATCTTGAGTATGAATCCAACTTTTGCAACATATAATTTTTTGCTAAAATCATTAACCAGGCTCTGGGACTACTCTCTACAGCTTCTATTTTACTGAATAGTTTGACTTTACAAAAACTGCTTAATTGAGGAAAAGTGGCTGATTTTCTCCCCTGTTTGCATTCCATGTCTAATGCCTGGATATATCATAAGAACTGGATGATTAAGGCACTCTCAGAGCTGCCCTTCTACCCCACAGCTCCTTCAAAATCAGGAGTTCTTCTACATTTTTATTCTCTTGGCATATTGTTTTCAATTTTTAGATATATACTCCATGGTTATTTTCTGAATCACTTGTTCTGATATTCTCACACAACTTTAAAAATGGATAATTTAGGAGATTTGTGGGTGGAGTTTTTTTGTGGGTTTTGTTGTTGTTGTTGTTTTATCATCTTTTTGTGTGTGTGTTTGTGTGTGCTGCTGAAAATTATAGTAGATCGAGATAAAAATCAAACATTCCTCTACAGAGGACTAATTAAGCTCATTTTAAGATCTACATAAAGTGGCAGCTACTGCTCCTGTATGGAAAAAAGATACTCCCCAGTTCTGTCACCTTGTTAAAGTTACCATGTAATAATGGCTTCCTTACATACCATAAGCATAAAAGGCTTTGTGCATCAGCTAAATCTTTTTATGTCAATGACATAATGTGGGTAGAGCGTTGCTCCATCTGTTCAAGACAAAAATGTGCATGCACTGAGTATATTCATATTTATTTGTTTCTGTGCAACAACCAATATCAATTAAGTGCAATACTCAATGGAACTGCAAAATGCAAAGGTAATAGATACTGGAACAACATTCAAAACGCTAAGGTAACAGATGCTTTACAAGCTGTCTAGAGCTAGGATTATGAAGGGGATTTCAAGTCTGAATTTTTATTTTAAGATCTAAGGAATACCACAGCTTTTGGCTTTCACTGATGTTAGAATTCAGCTGGGATTCACTCTGGTGAGATTCACAAAGTCTTCCTAGAGTCAGAGGAAACTTTTTCCACAAGACATTGTTAGACCTTTAAATA
>NW_008631414.1:246-832 GCF_000691845.1 Merops nubicus | reverse complement strand
AGAGCTGGCACTCCTCAGGCAGATGGATTAGGGGGTGTTTCCATTCAAATCCTCCCTGCCTCTGCACTTGGCAGCAGGGAGGTTGGTGGTGTGAGTGGCAGGGGGGGGGGGGGGCAGGGGGGGGGGGGGAAGCTGCCCAGCTCTGCGTCTGCCAGGCTGAAGGAGCAGCCCCTGCACCCCCGGCTGGAGCAGTCAGGGTGGGGGTGCTCGGGGGCACCGCGGGGATGTGTGCGGGCACGGTGCCAGGAGGAACCCACCGGCTGCCGCCTGTGCCGCCAGGCCACGTGAGCTGTGGTTTGTGCACCTGCAGGCTCCAGCTCGGGATGTGCCCGCGGGGAATAACGGCCCCCGGTGACACGCTGAGAGTCGGGGACGCTGCTGAGCCTCTGGGCTGCACGTCTGCTGCCAGGGCAGGGACGTGGCCCCGCTCGGGCTCCTGCCAGGGACCCGGCGTGGGGCTCTGCGGGGAGGGACGGGCGAGCCAGCGCTCCTGCCGTGGAGCTTTGCCCTGGCCGAGGGCCTTTCCAGGCTGCTGCTCCCAGCACAGCGGGGTCTGGAGCAGGCCAGGGGGTCATTTCATCTCCCT
>NW_008631414.1:0-201 GCF_000691845.1 Merops nubicus | reverse complement strand
TGCAGCTGTACACTTGCCGCTGGGCTTCTCGGGTGAGTCCAGGGCAGCAGATGCTCCGTGCTCCCTGTGCCCACAGCAGGGTGCAAGGGGTGACAGACCCATTCCTGCTCCACAGCCAGTCTGTCCCAGGACGATCCGCCACCACGGTGACCCCGACACCGGCGTGGGACATCGATGTCCCTCATATATGGTCATGAACGG
>NW_008631413.1:44379-44718 GCF_000691845.1 Merops nubicus | reverse complement strand
ACTTGGCCTTGTTGACCCTCATGAAGTCACCTCATCACTATTCCTCCCTGCCCTACATAGGTGCAACTAGGTGGAAAACAAGTGACTGGTGTGGCACTAGTCCTGCTCAGCTCCCTGCAGGCTCTGACCAGCTACAGGTTAGAAGGGGCTTTTTTTTTTATAATTCTACAATGTGCCTGCTCCCACCCTTTTTTTTTAATTATTTCCTGTCTTAAATTAAAATTTCATAGTGCAGTGTAAGAAAGGTCAGGGGGAAAAAAGCAAACAACCCCCAAACCACCCAACCCACAACTTCTTTCAACGTGGGTTGCAAAGACCAGCCAATATTTAGAGCAGGAA
>NW_008631413.1:26120-44284 GCF_000691845.1 Merops nubicus | reverse complement strand
ACTCAAGGGCCAGTTGATGGGAGGGGAGGGGGGTGTGTGTATTACTCTTGACCACAGGTACTTTATTTCACCTGTAATTTAATTATTGAGTATGAAAACCAGCCAGGTCTGTTCCTTGCTACTGCTGCAGCTTTGTGTGCTGCTCTGCCCCAGCAGGGTGGGCAGGGAGGGGAGCAGGGAGCCCAGCCCCACACTCATCCTGCACCCTCAGAGCTGCTGGTTCCTCACCCCCTCCAGGAACAACTGGTGTCTTCTTCCTCTAAAACACCCCTTGCTGATAGGAATGAACATTAAGAAAAGCTGGAGTTGTCTCCTCTGTTATTTGTAGAGCAGTTCTTTATTGTACACAAGCATTTCACTCAGTAATACTTGAATGAGCACTTTATTTGTGGAAAACAGACCCAAAATTCCTTTGACAGCAATCATGACTTTGCACCATGAACAACAGAACTGTGTAGTGACTGCAGCTGACTCTGTCACAGGATTGTCCCTGGTTTCAAAGGTGCCATTAAGAAAAGTCAATGGAAAAGTCATCAGTCTGCCACACTTCCAACCACCTCCTTAACCCAGGGGATGCAGCAGCCACTCTTCTGGCTGGAGGAACAGACACAGGCTGTCCTCGTGGCTCCTGGGGTAAGGATCTGAGCATCAGCACTCCTGGTGCTTTTCAGCACTCCTGGTGCTCTTCAGGACTCCCTGTACTCTGCAGGTTTAGCCTGGGACTCAGCAAGCTGCAGCCCTGGAGAAGGGTGAGGAACTGGTTCCAGTCAGCCACCCAGTGCTGTGTTCTGCTCCTGCCTCTTGCTTGGCTCTTGACTGGAGGTTTCAAGCACAGGGCTGAGTTTATTGCAGCTCCCTCCTGCCAGGGGTTCCCAGTCCTGCTCCTCTCACAGGGCTGTAGGACACTAGAGCTCTGAGCCAGGGACAGGCAACGAGGAGCAGCAAGCAGGGAACTGCTGTGGAGGACAGGGACAAAACAGGCAAATGATACAGCAGCAATATTCAGCAGGCTGTTAGCTGATGTAGATACAATTCCATATGCCATACTTAAGATGCTAGGAGAGGTGGTCAATTTGCCTTCTGCTTTCCTCCAGGGTGTGGCTGACCTTGCAGGGAAAGCCATGAGGTAAATGAGCCCCAGATATCTCACATTAAATAGTCAAAGGTCAGGTGTCCTGTGTGGGGATGAAGACTGGGACCACCTGCAGGAAGGGAGGAGTGTCTGTCTGTGAAGGGGACACACTTCAGAGTTTCCTAATTGGGGAAGGACCCTCCTGACTCTCCTGGAACTGGGCCCTGGTCAAGTTAGACCTTTGTAAATGTGAGCTAGAAAAATAGAGGCATCCATAGAGTACTGATTGTCCAGAGAAAAGAAAAGGGAATTGTGGAATCGTGGCTTGTAAAGTGGGGTGATGTGTTTTTATTGGACAATCAGCACAGGCAATAAGGTTTTTCTTATAAACCTGAGAAACCTCCTGTGGCCACAGCAGCACAGACATCACTCCTTCAGTAAAAGAAATACATAAAGTGGCAGCTTTGTACTTGCATTTAGTTCAGTATCACTTCACAAGCTACCTGCTCTCTCCTCCTGCAATATCCTAGAATTGCCAGTAAACTAAGGGAGGAGTGGCCAGAGGAGGGACTATGGCAGTGAGGTCCTCCCCAGAACCCTGTGTCCAAACCCCATCCACCTGGCAGACTGCTGCTAAGAGGTGCCTTGAGAAGAAAGCTCAACGTTGTAAAATTCACAGAGCACTACCCTTAACAGTATTCTGTTTTCCTGGTCATTTAGTGTCCTAGAGAAGTCAAAACCCCCTGAGAAAGGAGCCACTTTTGGAGCTGGATCATAAAGACACCCACTTGTTTGCAGCTGCAGGATCGGTATCAACAGCAATGTTTGAAATTCCAGAATAAAATTAAATTACTTCATTTCTAGGCAACCAGAAACAGCCCACAGAAACTCTCAGCTGAGAAAAGCTTTGGACAGATCTGCTGTCTGGCAACAGGGAGATGTCCTTCCCTTGGATCAGTGATGTTGCCCTTCACCACTCCTCGAGCTCTGGGGTCATCTTGAAAGGAGCTGCCTGTTGTGAGCAGGGGTCCCACACAGAGTTATGCCTGTTGGAAAGGCTCCTGGCATGCAGGTAACACTTCTGCTCTGCAAGGACAGTCAGAATGATTCATGAGACCCTGGACACTCTAGTGCCTGTTCTTAAGCTCTCTGAAGCCATTTCCAAGCCATGTGTAGTTGTAGTAAAATCATCATGAGGTCTGACAACACATCTTGAAATTGATCTTGAATTTGGCTTCCCAAATTGGAAAGCTTTGCCATGCAAAAGCAGTTCAGATTTTGGGTTCAATGTCACAAGGAGAATACTCTTCAGCTGGGTAGTGGTGTAACTAGGAAGTTAAGAAAGACCCATCTCTCTGGGGAATGTGTGTATGAATATTCCTTTTTCCCTGTGCATGTCAGGAAGTGCTTCTTCAACCCACAGGACTGTGTGCTCAGAAAGGGAATGTGGTTTCAGCTTAAATGCCAAGACTGCCACAGTAAGACAATTAGGTTAAAAATGCAATTCAGAAGCACCTACCTGAATATGAAGATGGACATATGTTGATGGAGCACATCACCAGGAGCAACATCACAAGTAAGGAACTGCTCAGAGTGAGTGTTCAGAAACCTCTTCCTGCTGCTTTGCTTCAGGGGGAAAGGATGAATGGGTATTTTGTCACAAAGCCTGCAAAAAAAGATGGAGAAGGGACAGGTAAAGCAAATTGCAACCAGTTCCCTCTGACCTGATGTCCCTTGTTTCCCCAAGCCACAGCACTGCTGCCTGCTACAAGAGAAATTCCAACAGCCTGCAAGGCAACGTGCAGAGACTGACCCAGCCCAGGGTCTGAGCTGCGGCCCACAGGAGTGATGAAAAAGCCACCAGGGGAGCCAAGGATCAGACCCAAAGTGAGCAGCTTGTTCAGACTGTGCAGGATGCCAGGCTGAGGGCTGAGCTCCACACTCCAGCCAGCAGTTCCTTGTGGCAGCAGCTGCTGTGTAGCTGCTGATGGTCTCATGCTCAAAGCCCTGTGAGGAAACCATCCACCACATACCTGGCAGTAAAAGTTGGAAGGCAGAAGTTTGTATTTCTTCATCTTACCTCCCCAGGCTAAATAATTCACCAGGTTTTGACAGCACATACCTCTCTGCTACCTCTATTTTTCCCAAAGCACAGGATCCAGACTGCATTCACTTTACACAGAACCATGTAATTATACTCACTTTTTTTTTCTTTATTGTTTGAGGGGAAGACAGGAGAGAGGATTTGGATGTACACCAGGAACAGCCACGAGGTCAAGAGGTTGATCATTAACCAGTCACAAATATTGACAGAGGAGAGAGACAACCTGCTGGATTGTATGAAACACATCTGAAATCCCAAATCAGAAGAAAATGGTGTGTTTCCAAACACAGGCACACCAAAAAAAACCCCTCAGCCCTTGGAAACACCCTCCAACAATAAAAGCCACTTCTTTGCCACAGATTTCTTCAGGAAAATCTGGAATTTTCAAGGGAAGATTCCTGACACTCCATCACCTTGCAAGGTGAGACCAAGACACGAGCTGCTCTGTAAACATCTGTTGAAACATGCAGAGCTGTGAGGGTGTGGGAGGATCCACAGCAGTCACCTGCAGAAGGTGGATACTGCCCTGCAACAGTCACAGCTATTCACTGGTAATCATAACTCCTACCTTTAATTAGACCCATGTTTTACTGGCTTTGAAGATGATAATGTTTTTCCTTGTAATTCAGTGCCTAGCAGTCAGTCTTGTCCTGTGTTCTTGGTGCAGGCCCTGCACCATTTTAAGGTTGAGCCTTAAATCCAGTCCCAAATAAAAAAGAGGAAGGAGAAATAAAGAAATAAGAGAGCCAGGGACACAGAGAGTTGGGTGATGGGACTCTTCAGTTTCAGCCTACCTCCAACATGAAGCCCTTAGCCTGGCTGTCACTTCTTTAATTCATGAATCACCTTCAGCTTAATAACAGGTCAGCAGGTTACAAGCCAGAAAGACTAAGCTGACAAGTTTAAGAGGTACTAAATCTCTTTTCTGACATCATATTAAATTTCTTACAAATCCTAAAAGAATTTTGTTGCACCTGAGGTTTTTTTCATTGAACAATCTCACCCCAAGAGCAGACTGAAGTTCTTCACTGACCCAAACATGGGTCAAACCCTGACTGGGATGTTGGAAACAGGTGTCACCATGTCAGAGCTTTCACTTTTTTTCTACAAGATTAACTCTGTTTATCAGACTTCAAATATTAACTGTGATACTAAACTTATTTTGACTGTTGCTACTTCTGATTGGTGCTATGTGTCTGTATTTTCTTTACTGATACACACCCAGACATACAAACCCACAGATCCACCTCAGTAGGTGTTAGCAATAGGAACAACTAAAGTGTTTGCTTAGCTTGCTAATCAGAAAAGATTTACAGACTTTAAGATAGGGCATGAACAAGCTTGGAACCAAACCTCTTCATCTGAATAATACCAGAATTCTCACTGACTTTTAAGGAAGTCAGGGGGGTTAAAATCAGGCATTGAGTGTAGAAAGAATAGAAAATACTGGAAGTTCTAGTGATGTGTTGAATCTGCTTCATCTGTGAGCACTGGAACAAGACATGGAGGCAGTGATGATGTTATTAGAATTTCACTGTGTTGAAAGAAAAAATACAAAATTACAGAGCAAACCAAAACAGTCACTGTGGATAATGTGTGAGAGTCAAGCTGAAATGACAGCTGAAATCACTGTGGTGGCTGCTAAGACACTTTTCTCTGTCCTCTCCTGCTCCCCATCCCAACCAATTCAGCCACTTTACCCTCCAGAGATGGAATTGTCTGACCTTATTTCTACAATGCTGTACAGCATCTCAGTGCAAGAGGCCAAGCAGGACAAGGCTACAAATGAACAGCATAACCTGGAAATGAACCACTGTCAAAAAATGTAAAAAAGAAACAAATTAAACCAACAGATCCCAAGGAAAACAGGACACCAGGTTAACACATACTCAATATTTAATACTGCAGATCTGACAGCACATTACACTGCCACCAGCATGGAGCCACAACTTCCAGACCCCCAGTAACCAGAATCAACCTTTATAAGAAGCTGACATCTCATCTATGTGCTGCTGGATCCACTCCAGGTACTGACTGACTTTAGTGTAGACCCCAAATTTTTCTTTCCTCCCACAGCCTTCGCCCCAGCTCACCAGCCCTACCAAAAACCAAGTGTCCTTGTACTTAGTGATCATAGGGCCTCCACTGTCCCCACTGCAGGAATCCTGTTTGTCTGCTGAGCTGCCAGCACACAGCATGTTGTCAGAGATGGCAGATCTCATGGCCTGGGCACACTCGTTGCGGGGCACGATGGGGATCTGAATGTAGCTGAGGAGGGTGGAGTAATTGTGGTTAATGTCACTGGTGCTACCCCAGCCCGTGACCACCATCTGCTTCCCCCTCCTTGTCAGCTCCTGCTCTGCCAGGTGGCGTGTGGGGAGGCAGATGGGGAGCATGTATTTGTTATACAGCACGGGCTCGGCCAGGTGCAGCATGGCAATGTCATTGTCTGAGGTCTCCTTGGTGTAATTCTCATGGCTGACACATTTATCCACCCAAATGGTTTGTTCCTCTGCCTCGGCACGGAGACGGTGGAATTTACCTGCAAGAGCAAACAAGAAGGTGACAGATGCTACCAAATCTTCCTTCCCCTGAAGCATCAAGGCATCTGGATTACCTTGGGCTTCAGGAATCCACTTTATTTCCCTCTTAATGCAGACTTCTGGGAGCTTTATGGCCTAGGTTAACCATGCCCTGACTAGAGGGACAAGTCTATGAGCTTTCCAACTCTACCTAAATGGTGAACACAGACAGTGCTAAATGATTTAGTACCCCAGAGGTATGTTCAACAGCTGAGAAACTGAAATGCCTACATATTATAGAATCATTTAGGTTGGAAGAGACCTCCAAGATCAAGTCCAACCATTGAGCCATTAAGGCTCCAAAGTCCTCTGCTAAAACAGATCAGAATCTGTCAGGGTTGAAAGGGACCACAAGGATCCCCCAGTTCCAACCCCTCTGCCATGAGCAGGGACACCTCCCACTAGATCAGGCTGCCCAGAGCCTCCTCCAGCCTGGCCTTAAAGACCCCCAGGGAGGGGGCCTCAACCCCCTCCCTGGGCAACCCATGCCAGGGTCTCACCACTCTCATGGGGAAGAACTTCTTCCTCACATCCAGCCTGAATCTGCCCACTGCCAGCTTTGCCCCATTCCCCCTAGTCCTGTTGTTACTCGATAGCCTAAAAAGTCCCTCCCCAGCTTTCTTGTAGGCCCCCCTGAGATACTGGAAGGCCATGGGCAACTTGAGG
Source organism: Merops nubicus (assembly GCF_000691845.1). Classification (NCBI taxonomy): domain Eukaryota; kingdom Metazoa; phylum Chordata; class Aves; order Coraciiformes; family Meropidae; genus Merops; species Merops nubicus. The sequence continues at coordinate 37,860 of NW_008631413.1, read as the reverse complement.
GATCTTCTGCAGGAGGAAAAAACCTTCTGGGAGTCAGCACTAAAAGCTGTGAGAGCAAAGCAGCAAAGCAAGGCATTCACAACAGCCTGTGCCACCAGCTGAGTGACTGAACTTCAGGGTTTGTGAGATAAAGATGAGTGACTGGTAGGGCTCTTTATTCCCTCCTGAAATCTGGCATCTGTATTTTAAGGAATTTTTGACTACTTAAGACTTCTCATAGAATCATTAAGTTTGAAAAAGACCTCTAGGATCATCAAGTACAACCATCACCCAACACTACCACGACCACGAAACCAGGGCCCCAGGTGCCACATCTCCATGTTTTTTGAACACCTCTATGGATGGTGACTCCACCACCTCCCTGGGCAGCCTGTCCCAAGGCCTCATCACTCATTCAGTAAAGAAATTCTTCCTAATACCCAACCTAAACTTCCCCTGAGCCCATTTCAGTTGGCATTTGTGCTACATGACCATGCCCACTTTGTGGGCCAAGCAGTTATGGAACAGTAAGCAGGACACTAAGTTGGAAAGGACCAGAAAGGCAAGAAGAAGTCACTTGTGAGATGCTGGAGAAGATCAAACCAGATCTCTCTGACAGGATGTGAAGAGAGAGGCCCAAGAATTGCTCTCAGTGGCTGCCACATTTCTGAGCTGTGCTGTTGGCTGATGTAGGCTCCATGTCAAGGCCTGCTCCAGCCTGTACTTGGTCACACCACTTCTTGGTACTACTTGGTAGCACACAGCCAAGCACAGGAGGTGGCAGGACATCCAGGTGACACCTCCCTCTGCCCATGCTGCATGTCTGGGACAGAAGTGTCCTTTCCTTCCTGGTCTCTCTCTAAGTGAGCTGGAAGTTGCCCTTTACCACCACCTTTTCCAAGGTGTGCTTCACAATATCAGCCCTCAAATCTCTTCCCCCAGCCCCCATTAACCTTTGCCTTCCTCCAGTCTTATCTGAACCCCTCCAGATGCAAACTCTAAAGGCAAGATGCTCTGACTTTGCATGACCACAGTTTTGTGAGGTGACCAGTTCAGGGTAAGCTCCTCTGTGCTTGAGCCTGTCAATGAGGTTCTGCAGCTCTTCAGGACTCTTTTTTCCTGTACAGAGTCAGTATCTCTGAGCACAGGGACTTTATGATCCACAGTAGTTCCAGAAATAGATTCTCAAAAGACTTCTTAGGTCTAGCTTTGGATCTAGGACTTCCAGACCAATTATTTCTGAGCCTCTCCTCTTGCTCCCCTGCAGAAGCTGATGGACATTTCACTCATGGCCACAACAGGCAGCATGCAGCTGAAACTGCTCTGCTGGCTATTAGACCAATTATTTCTGAGCCTCTCCTCTTGCTCCCCTGCAGAAGCTGATGGACATTTCACTCATGGCAGCATACAGCTGAAACTGCTCTGTTGGCTATTAAGGAGCACCAGAGCCTGAAGGACTTGCTATTATGAAGCCAACAGTCCCAAATCTGTTTTTTTTCTGCCACCACAGCCTTTCTTCTGTGTGGCAACAGTGTCTGCAGCACCCTTGGAGCACAAGTCCTTGCTACCCCCTCTGCAGCCACTGGCTAGCAGACATGGGGCAGGGGTTTATTCCCATCCTCACAGATACAGAGCTCTGCTTTAGGCCTCAGAAATAACTCTGGACTCCAGCACTGTCAGTTTAGGGACTAGAGTTTAGCTGTAAACCATAGCTGAGCTGTGTAGGAGCCCACTTTCTGCTAGGCCTCACGTGCCCTGTACACAAGCACCACCACGAGCTGTCTGCATCCTGAGACACCTACAAACAAGCAGGTGACAGCTTGCACACTCCTGCTCCTGTGGCAGCAGCTCCACCTGCCCCAGCCCAGGAGAAGACCCTTCTGACTGCTGGGCATGAATACTTCCTTTCCCAATTGAGTTATCCACCCCAAGAGTCTAAAATCCTACAAGTCCTATCAGCATCTGGATGTACTGAAGCTAGAGGCTGTGTGGAATGCATCTAGTTCCTTCTACAGAGTGAGAAGCATCACCTCTTGCTCCTGGCAGAAAAAACATTAACTATAAGGTTCTACATAAACAGGGAAGTGTGAGACCTGTTCTCTGAGACAGCATTTTTAACTGAACCATTCCATCCACCTATCTGCTCTATCACCTTGGAGCTCTGAACACACTTTTGGATGGTCTTAAGATGGAGATGCAGGAACAAGAGCCACAAACAGGAAAGCTGGGTTGTTCTCAAATCCATCTTCCACAACTTCAGCTACTCTGAGATCTCCCCTTTCACTTCAGACACTAAAAAGCCACGTCAGCCCTGCTACAAGGCTACCCCAACCTCATGAGTGCAAACCCAGAATCTCACCTCTGCAGCCCCAGGGAGAACATCTTCCATCACAGAGCTCACACAAAGCAACGTCTCCACTCCAAACTCTGTTCTGTGTATCCCACTAGATCTCTCTAGAGTTTGGAGCCTGTGTTTTTCTGATGAGAACTGCTTTTCTGGAGGCAGTAAAATGCCCCAAAGTTGCACAGACCCATGGCCATCTCACATACTTTTCCACTCATCTTTTATGCTGAACAGTGGGGGATGCACATGGACACATCCATCCCCCATGTGCCTTATTGCCTCTGGCCTCCAAACATCTGCCCAGGCAGAGTACACATGGAACACACACACACACAAAACATCTCCAAGGCTATGTCTACAGATAATATATTTGCCAGATTTACCACAGTTATTGAGAACAACCTATTATTTCCACTACTGGAATAAGAAAGAAGTTGTGCTGTTATGCCTCTGTCACCAATGGTAGATAGAAAAAACACATCAAAAAAAAGAATCTACTTAAGTGTGAGCAGAACACTGGTTATTTTAGTCTGTCATTGAGGAGCAGTGCTGGACCTGACAGATTTCCCCATGCTTAGGAGCAGCAGGGCCAGTGTAGGCAGGGTTACCCATCTGCAGCACCTCTCCTCTTTCTCTACTGAAACACTTAATGGTGTTCAAATGTATTGAAAAGGCAGGAAAAGATAGTGTGACATTCTCCTCCTGGGGTCAAGATGTTTGGGATGACCTTGAATATTTTCATTACCAGAAAAACACTACTGAAACACTTAATGGTGTTCAAATGTATTGAAAAGGCAGGAAAAGATAGTGTGACATTCTCCTGCTGGGGTCAAGATGTTTGTTTTCCCAGTATTGGGATGACCTTGAATATTGAAAAACACAAGCAGAAGAGACCAAGGCTTTCTGCTTTGCAGTGCTCAGCAGACATCCACTCCCTGCCAGAGTAAGGTTCATAGTGACTCAAATGAAATCAGATTTTCACCAAACTTCTTTGCTTTGTGCTAAGGTGCAGAGTAAATGCTTCCTAGACAACCTGCTCCTAACCAAGAAGGACTTTTGTCTTCATGACCCACTAGCTACCTCCTGAGATGATAAACCTTAGGGATGAAACCATTTATTTAAAATATCAGGGACAGACTTTTTTCCATACCAAGTCTTACTTTGAGCCCCACTTCTGCCTCAGTGCAGTGTGCTGCTGTTAGGACCCAGGATGGATGGATGAGAACACCCCCACAGAGGAACTTCCCTTTGCTATTCTGCAGCATAACCTGAAACAAAAAAAAAACCAGAGAGGTCTGATACTGCACAGAGCATGGCTCACAAAATACTGCTCACCTGCTTCTCTGGGGCTGCAAAACACCCACCCAGGAGCAGCAAACACCAGGGCATGGCACAGTCACTGAAGCCAGAGCTCTCCAGTGGGACAAAAGCACCATGGATAAGGTCTCTGTAGAACACCTGCAAAAAGTTTTGGGTATTCTTCCTGAATGAGGCCTGGCTTCATCCAAATCAGCATGGGATGGTCCTGGTCACTGCAGAGCAGCACTTTGGTACTTCAAAGCTTTGAAACACAGAGGATTATTCTTGTCTTGACAGCCCAGAAGAGATGGTGTCATCTCAGGATGCTGCTCTCATGCTACAGAGTAAAAGGGCCTTTAATGTCAGAGAGAACCAGGCCCTGGTTATCTGCATTCACTACTAGCTCTGAAAGATCTCCCCTTTCTCTGTCATCTCCCAGCCTGCTCTGTAAAGCCATGGAATATTTTCCTGATTCACTCTGCTAACTCCATCTTATGACAGATGAGGCTTCTCAGAAGGGATCCCTGCAGAAAGGGGAGAAGGTGACCTCACACTCCCACCACAATGCTCCTGCAGTACCTGGAGCACGAGCTGCACTGATTAAGTGGCCTCCTCCAGGATGGAAAAACAGAGTAGGTGAGTGTCATCACTATCCTCTCTCTTGACACTGTTGGCAAGGTAAGGTAAAAAACCTGACAACAGTAACAAGGTCAAGAGTTCTAAAAGATAACAAGCTAATTTTTCCTGTTACTTCAACTTTTGAGTTGCTTTCTCAAAAGCTAAGGGAATCTTAGCTTCTTGGGACACCTCCACTAGTAATGTAGGAACCTTTCTGGAGCAGTGAGGCAGGCAGAGCAGTTTGGAAGAGCATGAACTGTATGTGCTGAGAAACCCTTTCCTCCTTACCTGCCAAGGGCTTTCTCCTCTTCTTCCTGCTTTTCCCTCGATGAGGCGAATAGTGAACCCTGCTTTGGGTTCAATGTCATCCATTTTTGCTCTCCCACAGGGAAACTCCACTACAGGGGATGCAGAGAAGTTCACTAGCAAAGACCAGATCCCTCAACACACAACCTCTTTCTAAAGCATTCCCTCCCACCTCTCTAACCTAGGTGGCTCTGTGGAAATCCCTCAGTGCCTTGCAGAGGTGGCAGTGTCCTGATTCCCCTTTACACCTCCCTGAGCCAAACCCAGGTTGGAGGCCATAAACCAAACCCAGGTTGAAGGCCATAAACCAAACCCAGGTTGAAGGCCATAAACCAAACCCAGGTTGAAGGCCATAAACCAAACCCAGGTTGGAGGCCATAAACCAAACCCATGTTGAAGGCCACCAAGTGGGTATGGAGTTGGGAAATGCAGAGAGCTACTCTGCCTGGAAGGGGGGTCCTGAAAACAAGCACTAAGTGCACTGCAGGCAATTCTCCCCCCAAAACCTCTTCCTTTGATGAATCCTCTGTCAAATGTGGACCAGGCAGCTGCTCTTACCCACAGGCTGGCAGGTGGTATGGTCCTCCAGCAGCTGATAGCCAGAGGCACAGCTACAAGAGCGGCCCTGCCTGGCAGGCTCCTCCCTGCAGAAATGTTCACACCCTCCATTGTTGACAGAACAGTTGGTGTATTTCACCTCTGTGGGAAAAAAACCTGATGAGATATGACATCCATGCTTATCCCTAAAGGTGTCATCCAGCTTTGTCCAAGCAAGAAGTTGTCACAGTAATGACCATCAAATATTTGCAGTGGATTGGTTTTTTTTTTCCCCCTGTATTGTCAAAAAAAAAAGCCCATCAGCATCTCTGTGCTGGCAGTTCTAAAGGAAATCAGAATTATTTCCAGTATTGCAGTATTTTTGTCAAATTTAGATATCTCTCAACCTCTCCTAAGGTACCATTCATTTTGCTTTAGGTAAGCACAGATAATTCTTTTACCACATGATGAAACAAAAGAGAAATCACATCAGTCAAGAAAGTGAGTACAGTGTGCCATGACAAGTGCTGATCCCCACCACACAGAGACCCCTGCCTCAAAAAACCCCAGTTTTGAGTGGATTGAAGGCAGCCTTACCATAATTGCACAAAAAGCCCTCCCAGCCTTTGTGACAGAGGCAGGAAAACTTTCCAATATTGTCCTTGCAGGCCCCATTGGCACAAGGTTGTGGGACACACTGATCTCCATCTGGAAGAGAGGCAGGCAAAGGGCAGGCCCTGAGTCGTGGAGCTCACGGGTCAAACAGGGACACCAACAGCCCCTCCCTGCAGTCCCAAGCATCACCCATGGTTTCTGCCACCTCTGTGGTGCTGGCCCAGAGACAAGGGCATTGGTTTGGGTTGGAATTACAGCAGCAGAGTGAGTGAAGTGGGCAGAAGGGGGAAAAAAAAGCAAAACCTGAGGCAGGCAGGGCAAGGGCAGGTTAGTGGGGGAGTGAAGAGCAGGGGTGAGACTCCTCTTTGGACCATGCCAGGCAGGGTTAGAGCATCAGGGAGCACTTCTGACCACTGCCTTAGCCATGGGGGGATGACTGGTGACAGGCACAGATGCACCTCTAGTTTTTTAGGAAGTCTGCATGTATGATGGACCAGGAAAACATTCTTTGCACATCCCATTTAAAAGCAAATGAGAATTTGAGTCAGCAGCACAGCAGCAGGAAGGCCAAGAACCAGTTACTCCTGAGGAAGCAGAGAAGTGATTAGAAAAGTCTTTTACTTACCTACATACTTGCTCCAAAAATCCATCTGTGGAGAAATAAAACTCACATGAAGGCTAGAAGTAGATCTTTAACAAGCAAGGGCTTTAAAGTGTGTGTGTCCTGGCCAGCAAAGCACAGCAGCCCAGCCAACACTGGCCTTGTTCTTCTCAACAGAGCAGTGACTGGTCCTACAAACCAACAGAACTGGCCTGCCTGGACATTCTCCTGTTGCCTGTCCTCAGCACAGATCCCCCAAGCCTGCTTGCAGCCCCACAAACCCCTCAATATCTCCACAGCTTCTCTGTTTCTTGGGCACTCACTGCCAGGGAAGTCACCCGTGTAGTTGAGTGGACAACTCCTTTGTGCCCAGTTAGACAAAACGTGGGCATTGTGGAGACAGACCCCACACCACTCTGGGGGCTGAGAGACAGCCAGGACTGGCTCATCCTATGTGGCAAGGCTTCTCTGCTTGGCACAGCCAAAAAAAACCCTCCAAGCCAACACAACTGAGTGTGGAAAGGGGCAGGAATCAGAGATCTTCACAATAAAGGTTGTGTCCCATTGAAAATAGGTTTGGAGAAGGAGGGAGAACACAGTGATGAGGAATGTTTGTCAGGCACTGGTGGGAGACTGGGGAGACACAGCCAGGGCTGGGGAATGGACAACAGAGGGTGAAGGACTGGAAGGACTGGGAAAACCTCACTGGCAGCAAGAGCAGTCAATGGGGTCAAGCAGGGACTGGGATGACTTGGCTGGGACCTAAACCTCACCACTAGGGCAGGTGGGACAGGCATGAGGAGCCACATTTTGTGGCCCACACAGATGGCAACCACTGTAACACAAGAACATTCCAAACCATGCCCTCCACGTCAGGAGTGATGCTGGCAGCAAGATCTATGCCCTGGATTGCAGTACTTCAAGAAAACAAACAATTTATTGGTTAAGTCTCACACTCATCCTTAAAAAATACCAACTTACTGTTAATTCCTTGGTTTCAAATATCTCACTGGCCTCCTCAAAGTCACACCGCTCCTCATGGCACTCGCGCTCCACAGAGCCTGGTTTGAGCTCCTCCAGGAAAGAGTTTGACCTCTTCTGGATTTTCAGGACTTGGTTTGCATCTTTATTGCTATAAAATACTGCAAGCAAAAAACGTGAAAGCACGAGCAGGGCAAAGAGCTGGATGAAAACTGGAGGTGGTCCCTCCCACAGGACGCTTAGCGGAGCGCCAGCCCTTCTCTAACACAGCAAGAGAATCTGCTTGTGGGTCCCCTGCAGGGGCTGGAAAAGGGTGAGGGGCTTCATTTCTCTGAGATTAAAACTTACTTGAGGTTCTACAGACTGGTGAGGAGCAGGCAGCCAGCAGCACCCCTACGGTGAGGAGCTTCCACATCCTGCAGCAGGAGTGACCTGAAGGAGAGAAGGTGGGTGTGAGGGGAGCCCAGTGCTGAGCTGCAGCATCCCCCCCCCTGCTGCAGCCAGGCTCTAGGCAGAGCTCAGCTCCTCCACTGGCTTGCTCAGAGCAGCTCCCTTGCTGAAGGCTGTGTTGTGCCCCTCTCAGACTCAGCTCTGGTCACTAGAGGCTCTCCAGACTGGTTTGCTAGCTCCCTTTCACCCATCAGCAGCTCTCCCAGAACACTTCTTGTCTGCCTCAACATCCTCTCCTTGGTTTTTGAGAAGCTTTATGCCTCATTAAAGCAAGCTGCACTTTGAAACCCCCCAAGGCCAGGGTACTTCTGGAGCACTTACTGCTTTATTCAGTGGGAACCAGCGTGATCTATTCGTGATCTGTTCTTCCACCATGAGCTCTGCTGGAACTTGGTTAATCCATAACTTGGGATATTTACTCTTTGGAGAGACATGAAGAGCTTTGTTTTTAGTCATTAAACAAACAGTGCTCACAGGGAGCTTGACCTGCATGCAGGAGGAAAGTGAAACAGCTGAGGCATCCACTCTGCCTTTTCCAAATACCTTTTTTTTTCCCCTTTTGCTTCTCTGGCAAGTAGAAATGGTTCTGTTTAGTTTGTAAGCAGAACCACCAAGTGCTGAGGTCTCCTGAGAGATCCTACCCCCTTCTCACCACATGCAACCACCCAAAAGGGACACAGGCTGCTGGTTTTAAGAGCTCTTCCTCTTTACTTTCTCACCAGAGAGCAGCCAAGGCAGTTAACCCCCCTGAGAGCCACGAGTGGGCAGTGCCTGCTGGGAGGAGACAGAGCAAGAAGCTTGTATCACCACGTTGCATCTTTTGGTGCACTGGATCAGCACATCTTCCACTGAATTTTGAGTATTAAACATTTTAGAGAAAAAGCACAATGCTTTTCAGAACTTTTCCTGCCTCAGAAGAAGTGTGAGGTGCTGTGTTCCCCTCCTCTGGAGGCAGTTTGTGCAGGGGCACCTCTGTGAGCCTTGACACCACCCTGCAGATTCCCTGGGCAAAGAGGGGTCCTCAGGGATCCTTCCCTGGAGAAGGTGCCACTGGCTGTCAGGAGAAGATGGAGCTCCCCAGGATCTCAGCTCTCTTCAGGAGAGCTCTGACTACTTACAAAACTTTTCTTCTTCCCTTAAAAACTTAGCCCTGGACTTCCTTGACAACAAGCTCTCTTCCAACAAAGGTTTCAAAGTTCATCCATCTGTGACCTGTGCTAACAACCAAACACCCCACTGAGCTTCTGAGATGTCTTCCCACCCAGCTGGGGGCTTGCAGACAGCAGAGCTAGGAGCAGGATGAGCAGCAGAATCACCACTTTTCAAACATCTCTTTTGTTCACTGCAGAGACACAGCTAATAAAAATATCCTGTAGGATGTCTTCTGCTCCACACCAATCACACCAATGCAAAGAAATGCTACAAAACTGATCTCCAGCAACCACATTTATCCTTTCACTCCTCTCTGTGGAGCAGCTCTGAACTTCTGATGCAACTCAGGATCAAGCCAGTTTATCACAGCACAGACTTTTATTAGCTGGTTCCCACCAGATGGGCACTGCAGCCCTCTCACAATGGGATCAGTAACAGAGAATCTTTACTGGAAGCTCAGAAACATGTTTACTTTATATACAAGAAAAACTTATTTACATCAACAGGAAACTATGTACAAAAAAAAAAAACCCCAAATACATGAGACATTTCCATGGTTATCACTGTATAAATTAACACAATAAATAGGAGGGAAGCAGGTCCCATTCTTAAGGCACAAAACCTTCTTCCCAAGACTGCACAGGGATTGACTTGCTTCCCTGTGCTGCTGACAGGATCACAGGGATGGTGGGGAGACCCCTGAGGAAGGAGGGTGGGTGGAGGATGACACAGACATGCACTCACTGCTGACAGCTGTAGAAAAACATCTTTTTTCATCCTTTTTTTTTTCTTTTTACAGTACACACATCCGAAGATACAAAATATTTTGTGTAAACAGTCTTTTTTTTGTTTTAAAATCACATAGTATGCAGAGTTTTAAATAACACTAGGACAAGGACCAAAGCTTTCCACATGCCTCGGGTGCATGGCACTCCCTGCAGTGCCACTCCTGGCTCTTAGGTGGCCTGGCCAGGGCAGCTCCTCGGGGGCACAGCTCCTGCCCTCAGCACTCAGCTCCCCCCAAGTGACCCCAGAAAGGTTCCAGTGGCAGCAGCAGCCCCCCCAAGGGCAGCCCAGAGCAGGGTGCTGTGTGTGCCCCCCCTCCAGCGACGCGGGGGACGTGGTTCCCCAGGAGCCCTGGAACCCTCAGCCCTGAAGGTCCCAGGCAGTGCCAGCCTGGGAGACAATGCACTGAGACCTCTCCCTAGCAGAGGAAACCCTCTGCCCAGCTCACTGCTGACACTGCCCCTGCATCCCTGCCAGGGGTGCTGGATGCCTCTCCCACCAGCAGCTGTTTTTAGGACTGAACAGAGGTGTGATATTGAGCTTCTCTCAAGCTGGTGTTTTACCTGAGACTGCAGGAGAGTCTCTTTTTTTTTTGGCAGAGCAGCAGGTTTTTTTTACTAATTGTCTTTCCTGAGTTTCTCTCCCACAATAAAACTGCCCACGTGCCAGAAGAGGAACTGAGACTAACACAGCCAGAAGCTCAGCCTGGCTCCCTACTCTGCAGATAGCTCTTGCTGATGTTTGACAGAAACCATCCTCATCTGTTCACAGGATCTCTGCAACAGAGATCTGCACTCCTCCCAGTGAGACACACAGAGCTGACCCTTCTGTTAACTATAAACCTTAACAGGTATTCAAAGGCACTCAGGTTGAATGTGGATCTCATTTTCTAGCTCTTAAAAGAAGCCAGAACTCCCACCCCACCTCTAGCAAGCAACAGACAGGAATACACTGGCTACAAAGCCTGTGATAAAATGGGCACACACACAAGGATCTGAACCCATCAGGGTGACAGATGATAGGAGGACTGAAGGCTGGCCTGTGCAGGCAGCACATGGCTCAGAGCAGAGGGCTAGTGGCCACCAGGCCTCTATAGATGGGCCATGAATTAAGGAGCATGCCTGAATCTATAAACTCTTTGGATGCCCCTGTTCCTCTGAGCAGGAGTAGAGAGGAGCTGTTTCTAGCAAGGCAAGAATTTAATCCCTGGAATGCCACAAGCAAGGCAAGTGCATATTTATCTATGCATCTTTACCATGAGGTTTCCTGCAGGAACTTCAGAGCCACACCAGCTCCTTGCACAGGAACAAACACAGACCTCACCTCTCCTCCAGAGCCATCACCCCCTGCCCTGTGCTCCCTGCTGTGCTCCCCTGTGCAGGCACATGGATGTCCTAACCATGCACTCCCCTGGGGACACCCTTCTGTCCCCAGAGAGGATGGCTGCAGCCCAGAGCTCTCCTGAGAGGAGATTTCTCCTCATTCTCATGCAGATGCTGCTCTGTGCCTCAACAAGCAAGGGGGAAGATACAGGATGTCTACAGTTCTTACCTCAGGAATTCAATACAGTGTGGGGGGGCTGAACTGATAAAGGAAATATATGGCTCTGGAAGCAGCTGTTAATGCATAGATAAGAGAAACAAATTTAGGGCAAACATATTTCTTCCTCAGTCTCCACAGAAATTTTGCTAGCTGGATCAAGCACGTTTGTCTTCTGTTCAATCCTCATGAGCAAACCCTGTCACTTGCTAGGCTGAGAGGAAACACATGGGTGAAGGAAAATCAGTTAAAAACAGACTGGCAGAGTCAGAACAATCCTTGGTGAAATCTTAAAAGGATGCCATGGAGTTTGCCCAGCATCACATCAGCCTGTAACCTTTTTAACCTGGCAAGTCTTCACATAAAATAACTCAGCTGATGGCTGCTAGACTGAGAGCTGATGTCAATATGATAAAATCCTTACAAAGAATGATGCCCTCAAGAAATTCTCTCTCATGCCACTGTGTATGTGGCCATTTTTTCTGCCACACAGCCACAGCCAGAGAGTTGCCACTCTAGACCAATAAAAATAA
>NW_008631413.1:0-26102 GCF_000691845.1 Merops nubicus | reverse complement strand
TGCTGTTCTCCAGCTTTCCAGCACTGAACATTCCCAAATTCCCTTGGCAGTGACAAATGTGACAATCTAACTCTGCAGGCTGGTCTTTGGGCTTTAACAGTCACCCCCCTGGGGTCAGGCAGTACAGGGGAAATTTGAAGGCTGTCTAGGAACTCTGATTCAGAGGCACTACTCTCTGCATGCTCCACTGCTGGTGGCACCCAAGGCAATTTATCAACACAAACCAACAGTTTTCACTGTGATGCCCATGTGCTCAGGAACAAACCTCCTTCTCTCAGTGCTCTTGCAGGAGCCCTGATGTTTGACAACACACAATATGTCTCTCAGGGGTATAACCCAGGAGGACTGAGCCACCACCCTCATCTTTTGGCACCTACTGAGTGAGAGAGCAAGGCAGCAAGAGAGAGAAGCAAGTGGAAAAGCCACTGGAACTAAGACAGCTGAGAAGATGCAAAAGGATGCACTACATCCTAACTTTTATGGCAGAAATGGTTTTCCACACTGGGAGGTGAAGTAAAAAAAACAGCTCTGTGGTCTGTGGCCACAAAGGTGGCACTAAATGGCTCCTGGTCACTGCCAGTCATGCTGCTCCCCCCACCAAAATGAGGGCAAATTGTTCCATACTTTACTCCACTGCATTTCTTGCACAAGCCAAACAGCTACTTAGCATTCCTCTCCCTTTCATCTGGTCTCCTGAAGATGAATTCAGAAGGGGGAGTGTCAGAGCTGATCTCCTGGGATCTTTTGGCTCTCCAACATTTTGCCTTTTCCTAGGGCCAGGAATTTCTGAGCAATTGTTTGTGATGCCTGAAAACCTGAAGGCTGTAGCATTGCCACTGGCTGGAAGGGGAGAGCCAGGCCCAGTGGAAGACCCCAGGAGCTGGTGTGAACTGTTTGAACCACATGCATCATCTGTGGCAAGGCAGAGTGGGTGAGAACCACCAGGCAGTCATTGGCAAGAGGTCTGTACTGGCTTGGAATTTCTGAGGCAAATTGCATGCAAGTACAAGTGTATTAAAAAGGGATTAGTAAGACACAAGGACAAGCTTTGTCCCACTTCAATGTTCTAAGGTACAGGTGAGAGAGATGAGAGGGGAAGTTTGGGGTCTGAAAAGACTGTCAGATGCTCCCGAACTAAGACTGGCCAATTTATCTTTTGCCCTGAATAATTCTCCTGTGATGAAGTTATCCAGTAAAGGTAGCTGTGTTGCAATTCTCAGGAGTCCTGCACTGTCACTGGAACCAGAACTTCCCACATCTTGAAACAGCAAGTGAGTTCTCTTCCAGGAGGCTCAGCCTGACCACAGGTAAGGTGCCTCTTGGCTGGATGCAGCCGTACCCCACAGGAGAAAAGGTAGCACCATGCTTGGTTGATATGAGCTCTGCACAGCCACAATCTGGCTGTTGAGCAGAGACAGTTGTGAGCACATCTGCTCTGTGAGGTGACTGCTGTGCAGCTAGGAGGGGTGGTAGACACAGGCTGTGAAAACAGAGGCTAGACCTCGCTGGCAGGAGTACTCCGGCTCAGCTCCTTGATCCCGTGCAGTATCCTCTTCATGTGACCCACTTTGGTCACACCCAGGTCCTGGGAGAGAAGAGAAAACCTTACCTTAGGAGAAAGGCAGGGGGGCAAACACCAGCTGGTCAAGCAAACTAGTCAGCCAGTTAGAAAGAGAGGAGGAAACCAACCAGAAAGTCTAAAAACCTGATGGTTATAGAGATGGAACCTCAAACCACGTGTCAAAAGCTATCCCAGCATGACAAGGGAACGAGCACAGAGCAGGCAGGGAGCAACTGTGGGCCCTTAGCCAGAAATGCACATTGCTTTGACTGTTAAAGGCCAAAGCAAGAGGACAGATAGAGCACACAACTCTCAAGGACTTAAGCTAGCGACCAAAACATGCAAGAAGAACCAACCAGTCACACTGAATAAATGTGTGAGCACTTGGGTACCATGCACCAAAACAGAGGCTGTAGCTGGATGGCATGCAGAGGAACCAGCTACACAGACTGCAGCAGACCTCAGGACAGGAAGATGTTGAAAAGCACAACTGAAGATCCAAGGGGCATTCAGCAAAGGCCATGCACTACTTCACAACCAAGTATTTTTCTGCAGGTCACTGGAATGATGACACGAGTCTCTTCCACATGCAAAGAACCACCACTGTCAGCTTTTCTCTCTAGAGAAAGCACCTCCTGGTGAGGAGATGAAAAGCTGTGCCACGTGGTTGCTAAGCAGCATTTAAAAAGATTCCCTCCACTTAGCAGCCTCCTCAAAGACCACAAACATTTTTTTTCTTGCAGTAAAGAAGTGTGATGATCTCTTTGTCCAGTCACTACAACTTAAGAACCCAATTTTCCCAATCACAGCATGTTCTGCAAAGATGCTATGGTAAAAAGATGATGGTATGAAAACTTCCATGCCATCATAAAAATCAGAGACTGTCACAAAGACTATCTCCAACCTGTGTGCTGGACAGTGTTCCATCTCCAGGAAGCTGTGGCAGAACTGGACAGCTTCTCCCTCACCTAACTGCTCTTCCTCCCTTGCTGTTCAAAATCAGGTGCTGTGAAATGGTGAGGAAGTCCAACAAGCTCCCCATGAACCCCTTCCTCTTGCCAAGGCACGTAGGGCGACCAGTGGGCACACCACCTCCAAGCACATTCAACACAGAAGGCCATGCAGATGCAGCTGGCTGTTGCTCAGGAGCTGTGGAAAGTACCTTGAGGTCCCTCCGCTCGAGGTGCAGGAGCTCAGAGCCCCGGACGTCGTGCCGGATGAAGATATCCTTATACTCACACAGACTGAGGTGCTCAAGCCACGCCGCCACCTCCTCCGTGCCCCAGAGGTGAACTGTCAGAGATGGAAAAGCAGGAGTGCATTGAGTACCCAGAATCCCAGGAGACAGCCAGAGAGGAGGACACCACCAGCACTCGGTGCCAGAGGAGGGCAAGCAGTACCACAGAGCAAGGGAAGGGGCAAGGAGAGGCAGCACGACCTACAGTCTCCAACAAAGGAGGCAGGGCAGAGAAAGGTAGGAGGTGTTCTCTTAAGCAGAGGCTAGCTACAGGAAAGCCAGGAGGAAGTGTGTGTTTGTTTTGAGGGGATCAGATATGCTTTTTGAAGTTTATCCCCATGTTTAAGAAGAGTAAGGTCATTGATATTCCTCTGCTTAGAAAACAACAGATCCATTAAATACACCATGATGAATTGAGCACAGATCAGTCTGTAATGACATACAAGCACTCGTGCTCAGTAAATGAAATGACAACCTCTCCCCCCAAGTCTGAGGGAGAGAGGAAGAGTTTAGGCTTCCACCTCCTTGCACAGCCTCTAAATAAGAGAATAATATGCTTCCCAAGTTTTGGGAGACAATGAATGAGCACCAGGCTGTCAGACAGAAGGAGACTACCCCCACAACTCCATGGCAGTGACAGGACCCAGGAGCCCACAGAACAGGTAGTACTTCTGAATTTTAGAAGAAAGTCTTCATAAGGAGAGTGTAAATCAAAAATCAGCTAACCCAATTGGAGAGAAAGTGTCTTGAGTAGCAATTTGTTGATTGGCAGCCAGTTTTTATCTACTGACCAGCAGGATTAAAGGTCAGGGTGCACCTGTGGTGATGCCAATTAGGCATAAAACTTGATTAAAGCCTGAGGGTGAATCAAGGAGAAGAACATCATGAACCACATCACAGAGAAGCAGCAGTGGAAAGACTGGAGTTACGCGGGCTTGGGCCCCACAGTCGTTCGATACCCAAAATCCTCAAATTCACTGAGCATCTCCTAAAACATCCCAGAGAACGTCTGGATGTAAGCAGAATTCCTCAGAGGGTACCTCCTGTTTCTGCTCAGGGCTATTTGTGTGGTGCTGGGGGACCATGACGTGGACAGAACGGAGCAAGAAGCCACTTTGCCACATGAGAAAGACAGACTAGACCTCCGGGAAAAGGCAGATGCACATGGAACAGGAGAAGGAGAAAACACAACAGGAAACACAGAACAGGTAGAGGTGTGACCAGGCTCTTGTGAAAAAGAGAGACAGTGAAGGAGCAGACTGGGTACCCGGCAGTCCCATGGCACTATGAGTCTCCTTGTTTTTGTTGTTCTTCTCCTTTTTAAACTTGGTCACCAGCCGGAATTTGCCACTGCGGCTGCGTTTGGAGAAATCCAGCATCTGGTTCTGTAAGAACAACAAGGGAAAACCAGGCAAAGAGTCATAAATCCATTGGAATGGACCAAGAGCAACAAGTACTGTCAAGCTCAGCTCTTGTTAGAGACCTTGACCTTGTCAGAGAGGGGGAAAAAAAAGTTCTAAACTCATTCTGATCAAGACAGGAAAGGAAATGGAGAAAGTTGATCCCATGGCAGGCAAAGGACCTGAGCAGGAAATTATTTTCTGTAGCCCTAGGGAGTCACGTTTCCTTCTTAATGATTTTTTCTCACATCAGTCATATTTTCACAGGAAGTCAACCACTCATGGCTAACTGGTGAAAAAGAGTTAGGGAAATCCAGCCTTGGTCCTCCTCACCTCCTCATCGCAGGGCTCCATGAGCTGCCACAGCCATGGGATGTCTGCCAGTTTCCTCAGCTGGAGGTCCATGTCTGCCAGAGCTGCTTGGAGCTGCTCCTTCTGTGGAGGATCTAGTTGCTGGATCAGCAATGGAAGCCAAGCAGAGTTAGAAGCCATATGGTGGATCACAGAGCCAGGCCCTTGCCATGAAACCCCCAGCTAACAAAGCAGTTCCTCCTTTTCAAAGGCAGTGCCCAGCAGGCACTCTGCCCAGCCCTGACCAAGTGAAGGATTTTCATCTTTCCTGAGCTCCAAACTCCACACGAGCCAGCCTGACTGCTCATCATGCCTGCACAGCAACACCATCCTAAGTCCTGCTTGGCAACACTTAAACTGATTTGTTGCAAAGACAAAGACTGAGACCAACAAAAGGTTGCTTGCCAAGGCAGCAGTAGGAGAGGAGAGATAGAGAGAGGCTGTTTCACTCTTGCTCATGCTTCTTACCAGTGCCATCTTGCCTGCCAGCAGCAGCTCTGTCTCATTATGCAGGGCTTTGACATTATTCACCATCTCCACGACAAGGCTGCAGTTCAGACCCTGCAGGGAAGCAATTCATCCACAAATTAAGCCTGGAAACAGAGAGGTCTGAGCAGTCAAAACGAAGAAGCCTTAGACAAGCAAGGTTTCCTTTGGTCAATCAGCAAGGAAAACCAAGAGCTATGGAGTATGGCAAGTGAGTGAAGTACCTCTGTAGACTTGGATTTAGCGTAGACTTTGTCCATAGACTTGGAGCTGGCGTTGACAGCGTGGGCAAGCTCCTGTTCCATGTCCTGGTAGGACTGGGCTATCTCCCGAATGCTAAGGAGAGAATTGCAGAGTTCATCAGCCTGTGCTCAGAGCAGGAGATCTCCCCTGACTGGCTGTCTCCTCTGAAGACCCATCTGAGTGCCACGAGCAGGGGTGAGGCCAGGCAGAGCTCACAGGCACAACCCCAGGGGCACATTCAGCCCTGCACACAACTGGGGAGCAGTTCAGTGTTAAATTTAGACATTCTAGTATGGCCAGAGTGATGTGAAAGGCAGCTGCACATATGGCAGTTTATTTAACACTCCTCTCATGTGACTCTGGGAATTTTCTCTCAGAGGGCCAGACCAAAGAGCTGAATGCCTGAGTAAAGCATGAGCAGATGCACATACAGGGACTTCTTCCAGAAACCTCTGCTGGGCATCAGTGTTACAAGAACCCAACTCATTATCTGAGCTCCTAGAGAGGCCTTTGTTTCATTTCTGTTAAGAATCATTGATATTTAAAGAGAAAGGGTTATTTCAGAATTAAAGGATTGATGTTTGCTCATGAAAGTAACATTTTTTTTTTGTTCAGAATGATCTAAGGAAGTTTATTTGGCTTCAGTCCTCCTGCAACAAATGATGTGCCATGGACCAGCACTGCAGAAGGTAAGAGTGAAGAGAATAATCAGCAGGGACAGAGAGTGGGACAAGAACTTCAGGCACCACAAGAGGGATGTATCTACCAAAAACTGAGTCCTACCTGTGGATCAGAGCACCTGCAGCTTGACCAAATTGGTTGATCTGGGTGGATTCTTCTTCAGACATGATCTCTGGTTGCAGGGAGAAAGAGGAGGGTCGGGACAACTCACACTTCTGCTTGTCCTCCCAGGACTTCAGGGTGCTCTCAAATGCCTGAAAACACAGCAAGTAAACTGTAAGATACCTTGTAAAGCTCCTATAAAAAACAAAGGCTGTGTCTGTAAAACATGTAGATGTGGTAGAGACACTTTTCATTGCAGGAGCCAGTTGTTCAGCTGCTTATCACTCCCCTAACCAGCTGTCTGGATATAGTGAGAATGAAAACTGACACACAAGGCAGGGAGACTTGACTCCTGACTCCTCAGGACAAGGAGAGATGGATCAATGAGCACAAGGAAAGGGGAGAGAGAAGGTTAGACAAGGGAAGGGAAGATTGAAATAGGAAAAATAATCCAGAGAAGATGAGGATAACAAGAAGGGGTGTGAAGTTTTCATGGAAAAAAGAAAAAAAAAAGGCATTTTGGGAGCCAGAAAAGGAAAGGAGATTGACTGTGATGGGTTGATGGGAAAGGCTTATCACTCCCCTAACCAGCTGTCTGGATATAGTGAGAATGAAAACTGACACACAAGGCAGGGAGACTTGACTCCTGACTCCTCAGGACAAGGAGAGATGGATCAATGAGCACAAGGAAAGCCAAGAGAGAAGGTTAGACAAGGGAAGATTGAAATAGGAAAAATAATCCAGAGAAGATGAGGATAACAAGAAGGGCTGTGAAGCTTTCATGGAAAAAAAGTAAAAAAAAGCCATTTTGGGAGCCAGAAAAGGAAAGATTGACTGTGATGGGTAGGTGGGAAAGGAGAAGAAAATGGTAGTCATGGATCCTGGGCCTGGACAGTCAAATGAGATCAGTACAGACTAGGCAAGGAGCATAGGACTAAAGGATTTTTTTCCATCTTCAGTTTAGGAAACTAAATACCCCAAATCACACTTGAAAAATGCTACCAAAGGAACAGGGTCACATACATGAAGAGAGAGCCCCACTTCCTCTACTGCATAGGCCAGATTTGTCCTGTGAGGGAAGGAGTGTGAAACAATTATCAGGACAGCAGGAAAAATAAGGGAAGGCAACAGTCAAGGCAAAAGCTGAATGTTATTCTGCAAACCTGGAGCCTCTTCCTCAGCAGCAATTCCACAGCTGCTAAATTGGGTTTGCAGGCAGTGGGATGGCACAGTCATAGCCATGGCTTCAGACAGCCCAACACAGCAAACTCACTAGGGACCTGTGTGTCCTCTCTACCTCTTGTGCTTTACTCCACCTCTCCCATCACACCCCCATGTAGGCCACCTCTCCTTCTTTTCCTCCAGCCTTTACAGCAGGAACCCTGCTCCCCCTGGCTCTCTGTGCTCTCTCCTTCAGTCACTCCCCTTCCAAGTCTCAGTGTGACACTGCAGAAGCTCTCTTACACTTCAGGAAAGACTGTGTGCTCTCTGCCTGTCCCCTCCTCCCCACAACATTAGCATCAAGGGGAGACAGGACAAGGGGCAGTGTTTTTAAACTAAAAGAGGGTAGATTCAAGCTAGGTATAACAAACAAATTATGATAAGGGTGGTGAAACACTGGAACAGATTGTCCAGAGGAGTGGGAGATGTCCCATCCCTGCAAATATTCCAAGGCAGTTTGGACAGGGCTCTGGGTAACCTGCTCTAGTTGAAGATGTCCCTGCTCACTGCAGGAGGGTTGGACTAGATGACCTTTAAAGGTCCCTTCCAAAGCAAAAAACCCTCTGATTCTATGATCAATACCCACTGTTCTCTCCTAGCTCAAGGGGTCTTAGGCATTGTCCTATCCTACAGTGACAACTTCCTGCCAGGCAATGTGCCTCAGGCCTCTATCAGGCTGCTGCCCCTTTCTCCTCTCCTCTGTGCTCTGTGCAGCAGGTGAATCCTTTGCAGAGGACTCCTGGTTTGCTCTGGAAGCTGGGTAAAGGGGTGTTTGGAAAGTATTAAAAGCTGCTATCCACTGAACTATTTATACATGGACAGTTACAGAGCTGGGAGGAACCATAAAGCCTGTCTGTGCCACAGCAAGGCCTTTATCCTTTCCTTTGGCTTACCACCATCCAGTACTACAGCAAACCAGCAAGGACACTTCCCTATGTGCTGGTGCTCATCAGATAGAACTGAAAATTAGGAGATAAGACAGACAGGCACTGCTGAACAAGGAATAAGACTCTGCTTTACTTGGCCAATGAGGTGTAAGCCATGTACTGAACAAGAATCAGAAAGTCTTGAGCAGCTGAATCTAGACAAGCCACAGCACTCAGTGAGGGAAAACCAGCACAGAAGCATGTTCAGCAATGCTGTCACAAGGCACCTAGGAAGGGAAGCAAAATAAGCTTGGATGAACCACCTTATTTATGTGATTTCCCAAGGGGTGAACACAAGTTTGTGTTCTTTTCAGAAAGTTTTACTGCTGTGTAGCAAAGTCTCAGTCCCACACGTGCACAGAGCAAGGTGTGTGTGGCCTGGAAACCTGTGTGTGCTGCCCAGTGTGGGCAAGGCTGCTCCTACCCTGTCTCGGGTCAGGGTCTGTGCCCTGTTCTTATGAACAATCCAGATGTAACCCGGGGGCTGGATCCAGGCCTCTCCATCCACCTGCACAGGAACTCCCTCTTCTCCCAGGATTGCTATCTTCACCGTCCGGCACTGCAAGGAGACATTGCAGCAGAGAAGCTCTGAAATGTTGGTTTTCCAAAAGCATGAGACATCCTCTCTCTTCCCAAAGCACCTCCCCAGCTACTACAGGCTCTGCTGCTACTAGAGGCACATGTGCCTGGGTGCCCTTGTGAGCAGAGTCCATCTGCTGTGTCTCTGGACTCATCTGAGACCAGAGTTAGACCATCACTTGAGTTGCTGCTCTAACTCCTCCCACAAAGAAGGCTGGCACACAATTCCATCCCCAAATTGCCCCTCAACATGCTCATTTCCAACCCTGGTGAATGCTCTTTTCATGGACCAGAGAGAGCACAAAGGAGGGCTTTACTGGCTGACACTGGCCAAAACAAAGGTCACCAGCGGGAGATGGGGAGAGCTCCCAAAAGCAAGAGGTACCTGTGCAATCCTGTGGTGCTGTAGGTTGATGACTCTTGACACTGCCATCTGCATGCTACCAAACACTGCCACCACCTCCAAAATCTTGTCATCAAAGGAGGGGGCTGTAAATGTCTAGCCAGAGGCAAGGGAGAGAGAATTCAGTTGACAGACAGCTGGAGAGGTTTCCCTCACCCCCTCTTGGTGCAGAGCTGGGGGCTGGCTTTCAGTTGTGCTAGTTAATCTGTATAAAATTGGCAAGGCTAGAGGCTGGAGATCTGCAGGGAGCTAGAAGGGAGAAAAAGGAGCCTTGATATTCCCCCTGTGCTTCCAATGGCAGCTAAAGTATAATTCCAACACCAAGGCTGTAGGCCACAAGGCAGTAATTATTCTTAAGAGTAGGCCCTTTTTAACCTTAAATAATGCCATGTTTCAGACTGGATCTGACTCCCTTTGTCTCCTAGGGGCTTCACTTCTCGGGCAGTCTGAGGGGAGAATGCCAATCTGAAGCACTTCCTGGAAGTCCAAATGCTCTGGACAGCATCTGTAATTTTTAGGAATCACAACAGACTGCTTGGGGGCAAAGCTGCTGAAGATTGGACTTCAGGATCCTATCCACTTCACAGGGAAAGCACAAGCAGACAGGCCCCTTGTCCCCTTCTTCCAAGCACTGTCCTCAGGGGCAAAAGCAACTTCAAAAGCAACAGTAAGTAAAAACACATCCTGGACTGCCTCAGAGAATACTCACATCATCTTCCTTGGTTCCTCCCCAGAAGTTGGTGCCTCCTGCATAGCTGGGAATGTTGAGCACAGCAATTCCCTGGAGACTGGGCAGAGGGATTGGCCTCCCATCACACTGCACAGAGAAGGCAGCAACATTACCCTCAGCAGAGCAGGAGAGAGCTGCTCCTGCCACAGCACGTCCTCCAAGAACAGAAAAGAGCCTGCACACCTTAGGAAGAAGTTAATTTGGGTTTCTTCCAGTTTGTTCTGGACCTACTGGAGTAGAATAGATCCATTTGTGCCTCATGAACCACCACTCCTCTGGCAAAAGGCAGTTTTGGAGGGGTACTGTTGCTTCTCTTCCTCCAACAGGAATAGGGCACACCTGAGAATTGTTTTATGGGTTTATTCCTCCAGAAAGGAGAAGAAAACTTCTGAAAGACCTATGTAGTCTGCTGTGATAAGGGTCTCCTCCTGCAAGCCATCTTTTATGCTGTACAGGGCCCACAGAAGAACACTTATTTCCCAGTCTGATGCACATTATAGCATAGCTGAATGAAGAGCTTTCCACTCTACAAGCTAAAAAGATGTGTTCACATGGGATACCCACATACAACCATCTTATCTATGCTGAATACTGAGCTGGGAGCAGCTAATACTTTCCAGCAGGATGACAATTCCCTTAAGGGCTGAGAATACAAGTTATCTTCCAGAAGGAGGAGAAGTCACTTGCAGCTAACTCAGGGTTGGATACAGCAGGTACCTTGTACCAGGCAGGCAAGGGAAACACCTCAGTGTCACCAGGTACAATCACCACACCAAAGTCAGAGTGTCTACAGGAGATGCAATGAGGCATCCCAGTTTTAAGAAGGGGTCATGCCAGCTCCTCACCTCCAGCAAGACTTTCTGCTCCAGGTTTTTGTATGTCCTGTGTAGCAGCTCCTTGGTCCCCAGCACTCCGTACCACATCATGTTTTTAGTACGACTTCTGAAGGGGCAAATCAAGAGAAAAAATTAGCACAGGCATTTACTTTTCCCTTATAAGGGGGGAAAAAAAACCCAAAACACCAAGATACTGAAAAGGTACCTCCTACATCTTAAAACACAAAGGTGTTTTGCCTCCAAAGGGGTCAAGCACTCAAAATGGTCATTGCTAGTGCTAGGAAACTAAGCACAATGATGAATGTCAGGTAGGAATTGAGGGTGGCTGGCAAACCACCAGATTCCTCTGGCACAGAACTTGTCTCTCTCAAACACCAGGACATGTTTTGCCACCTTAACTCAAGTACAGCAAATGTACCAATCCCAGGCTACACAATATATCCTGTAGTTGTCCAGATATTCAAAAGGCCAAAATCTGTGGTTTGTGTTAAATTAGGATCAAGGCCAAAATCAGCTTCTGTGACATTTCAGTAACATATCTCCTCCATCATGATTTCAGGCTTTGAAGGAGGATTATGCAGGCAAGATTGACAAGACATTTCTTCAGCACACTTACACACCATCAGCTTCAGAACTGCAGAGACAGTTAAAGTGGTTTCAGTCACTTCTGGCAGCACCCAAAGCCAACCCACCTGCATTTCTCTGGGTGTTCATCACGTTTGTTGTTGAAGTCCAAAGAGATCTTTGCATCCAGTCCAATTCCAAAGTAATTATTCATGACACACTTCTCTGTGTAACATTCACTGCAGAGCAAAGGGACAAGACTCCCATTTGTAAGCCTATGTACCACTGGCTACACATCTCACATGCTCCCCCTGGCCACCTTGTAATTCTCTTGTATAAAAAGGTGAAGAACAAGAAGGCATTTGCATGCCAGTGTGCTCTGATAAGCACTGCTGGGAACTGCTTAAAACCCATGAGGAATAAAAGTAGCTACTGGAAAGCAGAAATCCCTGGCTGGTAGCCTGTCTGTAACACTTCACAGCCACAAGAGTTGCAGAGGAATTTTCCCCTTGCCACAGAAACACACTCAGCAGCCTAGGCTTCATTTAGAAAGAGCTATGATGCTGCTCACTGCTGTTGTGAAAAGGCCTCACAAAACATTAGCAATGCTAATTGCTTAGATATATACATGTGTATGTAAGCTGCTACCTACAGAGAGCAAGACAAATGAGCTTGAAAGTGTCAGCTACTCCTCTCAGGGGCACTGAACCCCGTGAAAAAAGCTTAGAAGACTGTGTCATGGGATTTTTACCATTAAACAGCTTAGCAGAGATGGCCTGACAAAGTCTTCACATATTTCCCAACTGCCTCCCCTGTTGTGGCTTGCCCATGACCTTTCCTGGGCCTTCATGCTCTAAGTGTAGTGATTCCCTCACAGGTTACTGTTGACTAACTGGAAACAGGACTCTAAGGAGAAGATCTAGATTTCATTCTCAGCTAAAACCCCAAAATCTTCCACCATGAGTCAGATGTGTCACTGCCTGTATTAGCTACATGAGCTGATCCTCACTGGCACCCAGCAGATGAATACATTTACATAACTCTGGGCTGCTCCAGTCCATTATTTAGCTCTACAAACTAATCTTCTTCTCTGCTGAGGTCTGCTTGGGAACGCTCCCTCCCTCCCTCCCACCTCCTGGGCATACTCACAGATTTTCAGGCTCAGAGTTAAAGGGATCAGCATGGATCAACAATCTGCTGATGACAGAGCTCCCAGGCAAAGAACCAGACATGCCAGCACGGATATCTGCAGGAAAATTAACCATGGAGAAGAGTGATTAATAATAAGCAGAAAACAGCTAACTTCAATCTCAGAGACAAGACTACAGGGGAGACTTCATTAACTCTTGTCATTGACTGTGGAAAACAAATAGCAAGAGTGCTTTCTTCCACTCCAAGGCTTTGCTCTGTTGAGAAGATGATTTTCTGGGGCTGCCTGCAGGGTTTTAGATTGACAGGGCATCACCTAAGGCCAGCAGCACAGCTGTACAGACACATGGAACTGGGAGATAGGAGTGTATTCTCTGCAGCAGCACTTTTGTTCCAGAGTGAGATGAGCAGCAGCCTTGCTTCAGTGAGGAGGGAGAAGTAGGACTGAAGTTATTCTCCAATTTGCTCAAGAGTTACCACCTCCTGCCTCTTAAATTATCAGCTGGTGAATCACAAACAGTAGCTTTGTCAGAGAGAAAGGAAATTACCTGCTTCCAGAAGAAGCAGTTTGAACAAGTAATCTGGGGGAAGAGGTAGAAGGAGAGCAGCACAGTGATGGGGAAAAGCTGCTACACAAGGCATTGGAGGTGTTGGGTCTGTGCACCCCCAATGACTTCAGCCTTCACACAGAGGTACTGCTGCTCCCAGACTATGGCTGCCACTCTCCAGAGACCTCTCTCAGCAGCATTGTATCAGCCTTCTCAAGGTTACTTTGAGCTCAATATCTCCTTGTAATTGGCATCTAACTTCTACCACTGCAGAGTGTTAATAAAAATCAGTGTCTAGGTCTCAGCTACAAACTGGAAACTCTTACAGCTCCCTCCAAGTCTCCACTTTGCAGCCCTAGTGAAAGTTCTGCACAGAGGGATTCCTCTCCAAGCAGAGCCTGCACAAAAGGACGTCAGGCAGGACAGTTTCATGCTTTCATGTGGAGCCTGCAGCCTGCCCTGCTGTTACCCATACCCCAGCTGGCTGCTGCAAGGGGAAGTGGTGGGTGTTCCACTTACTTGGGTAGAGGATTTTTGTGTTCAGCATTGGCAAGTTGTCCCTGTTTCCTGTCTGGGGAGGAAGAGAGGCAGAGCTGCCCAGCGACAAACTTCCTTTGTTTATCAGCCTTTCACAAGGAGACTTGGATGCTGTAAAACACAACACAAACGTGGCTGCTGACAAACAACACTGTGATTCAGAGCAGCACACAGCAGCAAGACTGGGTTAGGAATCACTCAACAGCAAAACACTCTAGCCAGCATAAAACAGAGTTGACAGAACCAGCCATTAAGAGGTAGAGATATGGCATATGTGTAGCCAGAAAACCTCACAGATTGGAGGTACCAAAATGCCACATCCAAGTATTAGAAATGGTGATAAGAAAAAGCTGATGTCAGCTTATTGTGTTGCCAGCACAACAGATAAGGTATTTGGCTCCCAATCAGTACTTAGGTAAGTGCCAAATATATCTGCAACAAACCTCTAACAAATTACTCACACAATTCCATTCTCTGTGAGCTGTACAGAATGGCAGGGGCTTATAAGGAAATGTCATCAGGTAGGTGATGTGAAAAATGCTCAAGGTTGTCTTTCTCCAAGCACTGAAAGCCAAGAGAACCCAGGGCACTGGCTAAGGTGCAAGAAAATGTCTGGATCCTGGGCTCCATATGCTGAGATTCTGGATCAGCCATCAGAGATATAATGGAAAGCAGGGTGTGGGATGCACAGGCTAGAGCATGGAAACATGCAAGGCTTGGCACCTGAAGAGCAATCACTCAGAAATCAGAGAAACCCAAGAATTGGACAGTAATTCCTGTGAGCCCCCCCCTGTTTTTCCCAGCTAACAGAAGGGTGGCTCAGAGGCAGCCCCGGGCGGTACCTTTCCGCTGGCTCCTTCCTTTGCACACTCCATAGCTGCTGCTCTGGGAGGACTGCAGGGAGATTTTGTCCTCGTTCCTCAGCTCCTTGCCTTCTTCAGAGGCTGAGAGACTAAGGAGGAAGCCCTCCTGCTCCTGGGTCTGGGCGTTCTGCTCATCTACAGCTGTAAGGAGAGACAAAGGGGTGAGTGCCTCACAGCTCTTCTAGCAAGGAACATCTCCCACTGATGGGAGTAACAACAGGATTGGACTCTAAAGGCCCTGACTCCTTACAGGAAAAAACAGGAATAACTATAAGCTTTCCTGTAGCATTTATCTCAACTAAGCTCTGCTCTGGAGAGCTTTTGGAACTGGGCTGGCTTGCCCTTCAGTTTTCTTTGCTAAGCTCTTCAGCAGCAAGGCTCTAAATAGAAGCAGGTAGTCAGGCTTCCTAAGATGCAAACTGTGCTACAGGTGATGGGCCTCCATTTATTTGCATCTAGATGTTGCCAGAAATTCTAAACAGATGGAGATGAAATGGTAAATTTAATGAATATTCTGTTTGCTTAACCTGTTCTGGGGCACTAGGATAAGCCACTCAAAAAGGGCACTGAGACACGTAACATCAGGAGGAAGAAAACAGTTGGTAAAAATCAACACAAAGAATCAGGTTACATACTTTGGGAGAAGAAAAACAACGTGGAGAAGTTGAACAAACACATCTGAAATGTACCTAGTGTTTGCTGAAGGGCTGGTAAGAATTAAATGCTAGCATGCTGCCTACAGAAGTCCTGACTTCCTTTGCATGTGATCAACAGGCCTTCCCCCCCAGCAGCCCCTCCTCATGGGGCTAGAACAGCTCTGGGAACAGCCCTGAGCTGCTCCACCAGCTCACCACCTCCACAGGGGGACCAGCCCCACTTCTTTCAGTCTCATCCCCTCCCTTCTGCTGACTCTGGAGCTCATCAGAACTATCTAGGAGGCAATCCAACCCACTAGCCCAGCAGAAATATAAACTCTTCTTGTTGGATTAAGCAAATTGGCTGGCTCCAAAAGGATTCCAACAAACAGCAAATTGGCATAAGCCAAGCAGCAGGAAAATGGGGCAGCAGTGAGGTCAAGACCTCTGCTTCACCATCAGCAGGATGTTTGCTCCATTTCCATCATCTTTTGTAGCTTCACCTTCAGGACAGGCTGCATAGAGCAGTGCAGTGCTGGAAATCCAAGCCCTGTTGCAATGGTTGGTAACTCACTACCTAGCTGCTCCCAGTGCACATTTAGGTGTGCATGGCTCTCACATCTGCAGCTTCAAGGCTTTCATCTCCAGCAACAAGCTGCTAAGTACTTCCTTTGGTCTAAGTTAAACCACTGAGTTTATGATGAACATCTGGGAGACTGATGCCTCTTGAAGGAAATGAAACTTGGGAGCTCTGGGTGTGAGTGGCTCCAGAGAAGTAAGGGTCAATAGGGGGAGAAGAAGGTCACCTGCTTAGGAAGTTAGCATCAAAACAGAATTGCTTTGCCTCAAGGTGCAGTACTAGACCATTTTCCCAGTGACAAAGCTAGTTTAAGAAGTTCCTGCCCTCTCTTGCAGTTGTACCACTCCACTGTTTTGCTGGGCTCCACTATAAAGAGATTTCTGAGACAATCCAAGTTAAAATACTTAAAATACTTTCTTCCCAAGTATTCTCTGATCTGTTTTACAGCAAAGGCCACACAAATAGCTGCGCTGACACAACTGTGGTATGGGTGGGGACAGACAGGAAATGCAAATGAACAGAGTGTGGGAGGGCAGCAGCTTCCTAAAACTTCAGGCTCACTTAGCAAGCAGTGTTTCCAACAGGTGGGCTTGGCAGAGATGACACTCAAACTAAACAAACCAAGCTTCCTGAATAGCTTCTCTAGCTGAGGAAAGCTGTTTGTACTAAAGAACCCCACTGCCCTCTGGAACCAATGAGTTCTACTTCTCCAGAGCCTGTTCCAAGCCCCAGGCAGGCCTCCTGAGGGGTTACCTTTTTCTGCATGCTCTATTATCTGACGAATGGCTTTTTTCAAGCTGTTGGCTCTCAACATGAGCTGCTCTCGGGGCCGAAATATCTGGGGCCGTGAGGTGCAGGAGGAGCCCACCGAGCGCTCGCTGGAGGAGTCACAGGCACTGCCTGAGCCATCCCCATCCTCAGCTTCCTCTGCGATGGTGGGAGGAGGGTTTGGCAGAGATGAAGATGCTTGAGACTCCTCATTCAGTGTCTTCAGCAGGGAGTCCAGCTTCTCCTTCAGCACAGAGCACTACAAGGCAAGGAAGAGCACCTGAGCGGGACGAACAGCAGACTGGGTAGCTCATTCTTTTAGTGCTTGCTGAAAAAAACATTCTTTTAGTGCTTGCTCCTCTAAAACCAGAGCAGTTTTCCACTTCAGAAATAGAAAGTCAAACAATTTTTCCAATTTTACCTTCCTGGCCATGACCTCTGATTCTTCTGAGCTTTCTGTTGCCTTCTCATAGGCTTTTCCTACTCGAGCCACAAAATCCTTCACTGTCTCACAAAGCACCCTAGACAAAGAAGGCAGTGAAAACAAAGTCATGCAAGGATTGCCTCAGGATTTTCACAGTGCAGCTTTCATTTAGAGCAGTTGCTCTCTAAGTACTCACTTGGCTGAGGAGATGACCACTGAGTGTTGGTCAGAAGTCAAAATTTTGGACAAATGAGCAGCCACGGAGTCTTCATAGAAGAGAATCTTCTGCACCTGGTGACAGAAACAAGGCACTGGGGTGTTGCTTCCCAACATTACAACATATGCTGTGTATCCCTGGCTCCCCAGAGAGTACCTGTCATTCTATAAGTTCTTTCTGCCCTGGAAAAGTTCTGTGGTGCAGGGCTGTTATTCACTGAAGACCTGAATCTGATGAAGAAGTTAATTCTGAACCTAGGAATCAGCAGCAGCACAGTTCTTAGAGTCTCTGATCAACTGTGGATCTAATGTTTTATGACTGCTATGCAGCTTGACACAATTTCAACAACTTGACATCACAACAGCTAATGAAAGTCACTCATTTCCTCTCTGTCCTGCCCAAAGCATCTTCTCATCCCTCACTATCATCGTTGACTCTGGTAACCCAATCTCCATCCTCTCTGTAATATTTCATTGACTTAAAGCCCCCAGATCTTTGTAGCTCCTGCTACACCCAAGTCATGGCTGAGGCCTGCTGCACTTGAGCTGAACCACTGCTCCTGTCTTGTCCATTTTGAGGCTCTTGCTCCCAGTCCCCTGCCCTCTGCCCCTTCTGAGGTACCTCAGAATCCTCACTGAAATCTTCAGTGACTGTGGACGTGGAGGCCTGGCGAGGCAGTTTGGTTTCATACACCATGATGCTCCACCTGTTGAAAAGGAGGCATCACACTTATTAACAAAGCAAACAATTTCCTCCTTCATCCAAAGGATGTAACAGATTAGAACCTCAAAGCAGAACAAACTGCACTTGGGCAGGGGCATGACTGATTTAAGGAAGCCACAGAGTTGCAATGGAACTGCAGAGAGGCTGAACTGGGGGAAGAGAGAAGGATGACACTGCAAACAACTATCCTACAGCACAAGGAACCTCATTGTGCTTCTTCCCTCTCTCACAGAAATTCTGTGGGCATTACCTGATTCAAAATAACAGAGGCCAAGATACAACTCTAAAGACAAGCAGTATTTTTAAATGTACAAAGAGATATAGGCAGTATCAGTACTAGGGGTAAAGATGTCCATTTCTGCATCCAGCTTTCATTCCTAAGCCAAACCCAAGATAAACTGGTTCAAATTTACCAAGAAAAAAAATAGCTTAAAAAAATAAATGATGACTGTAAGGCTGACAAAGTCAATGGACAAGAACTCTGCAATACAAGAGAGGACATTGGACACCAGAGTGTTTCACTCATTGCTGTTCTGCAGCAGTGACACAGACAGACAGACAACCTTTTGTTGCTCAAGGGTGGCAGAGAACTACCAAAGAAAAGATGTTACCAGGCATCAGTAAGAAGTTCAGTGGCTGGGCAGAATCAAGAACTGCCCAGTTCTCCTGGAAGGATGTTTTCACACAACTCCTGGGCAGAGAAGGATGTCAATGATGGTTACTCACCTGTCCAGCATTTTGGTACTGGCCCTCTCCAGCTTCTCCAGGATCTGTGGGAGCTGGGTATCATCATCACAAGCAGATCCCCAGCCTAAGACACGGGCGAGGTCATTCCCTGTCCCCAAAGGCAGCACTCCCAGCTGGCACTGCATTAGAGAGAAGGAAACCAAAACTGATACTCAGATGGGAAAATGCAAGCCACAAACAGCCCCAGGGAGCATGACTGATTCCTTACACAGAGCAGTCACTGAGAAACAGCTAGTCCCAGGGTGAAGAGAAAGTAACTAGATGGAGAAAACAGCCAGAAGACCAAATTTCCTCTACTTGTAAGCTGCTAATTGAGAAAGGAGCATATTACAGCCACCATCTGGAGGAGCACCTTGCTCAAAGTAACCCATGCTACAGATGTACTTATTTAGCCATGAGGTGGTGCCATTGCTTCTTCTGTGAACTTGGCATAGACACTTCCAAGACAAAATGGAAACTAATTCAACACTGTATGGTACCTCTACTCCAGCCAAGTTTCTGTCTACCCCCAGACTCAGCAATTACACCCCACAAATTAAAGGGAAGGCACGAGGAGCATAACCCCTGAGGAACTCCCACTTTCCTAACTGCAGTGCCTTCTGACAAGAAGTCCCTGCTGCAATGGAGCAAGAGGAACTCAGAACTACACCAAAAGCTGGATTTTCTAAGAAGTTGTGGAGCAGCACTGGTGATAGGAATGATGAGTTAGTCCAGTACTGCCTCCTGCAGAAAGCTAACGCAGGAGCACCGCTGGGGCAAGCTTTCAGTGCCTTCCATTCCAGGCAACACTACATCTCTACAACCAAAGAAAACCCTCTCCTCATGCTGTTTTTAATTCTTCCTGCTTTCAGGCAGTCGAGCTGTCTGGGCAGGTACCTGCTTGTGCAGATTGAGGCTGTCAATCTCAGAGAGAACCCAGCCGACACTCCCGTCCCCGCCGCAAACCAGGATCCGGAAAGTGTCAAACTTCTGGAACAGGCGTAGGCTGCAGAGAGGGGAAAGCAAAGAGCAAGAACATGCTTCAGCTAGGCTCTGGTTTCACAAGGAATACAGGCTCATGTCAGAGTACAGATTAATTAAAATGATTATAACCAAGGAATTATAAATACAGCCAAGCAATTTACAGTGGCTGCTCCCGACAGAAATACGTCCCAGCCATGCTCTTATCTTAAAGCAGGGCACTTTTGTCTGAACAGGGGAGGAAACAAGCATGTGATAGCTGACTGTCCACTGAATTAATGCCTTTCTGCAGCTCTGCTGGGTTCAGCCTAACACTGGTTATTTATCACTCTTCAGAGTGCTCTGATGTCACTGCCTTGGCACTCCAGGTCACACCAATTAAAGCCAAGTTTGAAAAGTGGGAACTCGACGCAGTCATTCCGTGAGCAGACATCTCTAGGAGGATGTAAAGCCTCACAAGCCTCAGTCCTGCTTGGGGGAACACATCACAAATCAATCCTCTGGTGCTTTGTTTGTCCTGCAGGCAGGCAAACAACTCGCCAGCAGGACAAGCGTGAATTTCTCTCTTCACCCTTTCCAGAACATTAAAAACCTCTCCCTTAAGCTGTTAGAAACTGTGCTTCCTACTGAACATCTTCCAGAACTAATGCTTGGTTTTATTTTGGGTTTGTAAATATTTATTTTTTTTTTATTATTACCTAAATAGGATTTGCTGTAGTACATTAATATCAGTATTTCTTCAAGCATTCTTGACACATAAAAACGGGCTATGAGAAATGACATCTTACACTTCAGTTTGACTGGCACCAGCTGAGAATACTTAAAATTATCAAGAAGCAGCTTTTCCCCTGGAGCATCATTTCCTTTTTAAGAAAGCACACAAGGCCAGATGTTTTAGAAGTGTGCAACCACAGCTTGAGAAAATAATTCATTCCCTCCCTTCCCTTCTCTCCTTCGTGATAAAGCTGCTTGCATACGATGCAGCAGAGAAACATTTGCAAGGGGGCAAACTAGAGACCAAATGTATTTATATAGTTAAATGAAGTTGCAGAAATACAACAAAGTTATTTATTCCATGGTGCTCAAATTTTCTATCCATTGTTTTTCCAGTGTAATTGGGTAAATAAGCCTGAAATGTCATCTGGATCCCAGGACAGAACCAATTTTATCAAGAGCACTCACAAGATGTGTTTTCCCAGTATCACTATAAAATCTTTAGGGGATGGAAGTTTCACACACTCCCCAGGTCAGTTGTTTCTGGATAAATCTCATTGTGACAGCATTCATTTGCTGATTTCATTTCACCCAATTTAACTGAAGCTAACTCTTGTTGACACTACATCAGGATGCCTGTTACAAATCTGTTTGCTGACAAGTCTTCTTCTGGATTCAAGCTTTCCATGCTTGGTCTTCTTCCAGGGGAGTGTTTCTGGAATTCCCCCAAAATCCCTCAAGCTGTCCTGCTGTTAATGATGAACGGAAATAATAACCTTTTTCAACAACATTTTTGGGTTTAGCTCATCAGTATCACTAAACATAGAGAGAGGAAAACCCCTCCAAACTTCCTACGTGTTTAGGCTTCTCTGAGGAACAGGTTCCTTGTTATATTTGAGGATGAGCTTGTAACCAAATAATTATCACTCACACTTTGCAGGTATTGACAAGGAATGTGTGCTGCCATGGAGGATCTGCTTACCCAAGGTGAGGTCCTCCATTCATGAGGTCAAAGACCTGGGCTGGATTCAGTAGCTGCTTGAATCTTCGTAGGAATTTTACACCTTGGTTGTCTCCACTTTTTGAGTTGACAAAGACCAACAAAGGGCTCGTGCAAGATGGGGGACAAGTAGCTTTCCAGAAACCTGTTGGAGGAAGGGGAAGGGAGAAGGAGGAAAAGCCAAGAGATGTGAAGCTGCCCATGGAGATGGGGTGAGAAAAAAAAGCAGCACCCCACACCCCAGGGCATTATGAAGCAGCTAATACTTTCCTTGTGCTTGTGGCACTCACGGGGTAAATGCCAAACATGCACAGCCCCAAATCCTGCACAAACCACACTCCATCCTGCCAAATGTCACACTTATCTCCTAGCAGCGTGCCAAAATTTTCAGCTTCCTCAACCTTTCCAAACTGCTTCTACAATAGCTGTTCTCAATAAATTTTAACA
This sequence comes from Merops nubicus, assembly GCF_000691845.1. Classification (NCBI taxonomy): domain Eukaryota; kingdom Metazoa; phylum Chordata; class Aves; order Coraciiformes; family Meropidae; genus Merops; species Merops nubicus. Next base: position 4,470 of record NW_008631413.1, on the reverse strand, counting down.
GCTGCAGCTCAGGAAATACTGACGTTACAGGGTAATAAACTGAACACAAAGGCACAGCAAACAGTTCACCCCCTTACTTCAGCAATGTCTTCCAGTTTGGAATTCCAGCAACACCAAAAGCAGAATTTTCAGTTGATTTTCTGAGTCTGGCCTTAATACTGTTAGCTGAAGGGATTGTGACTGAGAGGAAGAGAAAGGAGGCACCACTTGCTAGCAGTACTTACCATCTGAATCAATGCTGTTAAGAGCAGTAGGAGGAATGACAGATACTTTGCACAGCCCAAGAGGGCACTTGTTTGGCAACAACTCCTTACATGCTGTGTGTACCTGAAAACACCAAAACAAAAAGTCAGTTCAGAGCCTTTTGGGTACAGTGGTATAACCCATAAAGGCACCCAACAAGAGGCTGTAAAGGAAGAGTAAGAAAGGAAGAGGGGGGTGAATCCAAGGAAACATCAGTCGATTAAGTTATTTTAAGAATGATCTAATCAGTCTTCTAACTCTCCTCTTTCCATTTGTATGTGCTTTTTCTGCCATTTGAATGTATGAGACCAGCACTTTGAGTCCTGAGAGTATCAGATAACAGATTCTGTGGCTTTAAGAACCTTCAGGCACACTGCTTTCAAAATTTTAGCCTCAATTCAGAGATCAAAAGCAGCAGCAAAAGAAAAAGCTGGGAAATCAAGACAAGAAGAAAGCAAAAAACAAAGCATGAAGACATCAGGACCTATTAGGTAAGGGAAGAAGGGATTAATAAAACCACCCCAAAAAAAAGAAGGAAATACAAAGTAGAGCAGGACACTTCAGTTTCAGGCACACTGCTTTCAAAATTTTAGCCTCAATTCAGAGATCAAAAGCAGCAGCAAAAGAAAAAGCTGGGAAATCAAGACAACAAGAAAGCAAAAAATAAAGCACGAAGACATCAGGACCTATTAGGTAAGAGAAGAAGGGATTAATAAAACCATCCCCAAAAAAAAAGGAAATACAAATTAGAGCAGGGCACTTCAGTCATTTTTGGTACACAAGGACTGCAAGACAGAAGGTTTGCTTGGGGAGCCCCCACTCCCCACATTATAAACACATATTTTGTGATACTTGCCTTATTAATACTAAAGACAAGATCTGCATCACTGCAGTGATTAAACAAGAGAAACCCACTGAAGGGAAACTGCTATGATTAAAATAGCTTAGTATTATTTACTGTCCTTTTTTCTTGTACCTTTTCAACTTGTAGAATGACAAATAATGACACCTTAAAATCCAACATCTCCCGTGCCTGAGGCATTGATTCGCATCTGGTGTAATTAGAATCTTCTATGAAAGCTCACTATCAAAACAAAATGAGCTTGCAGAGGAGCCAGATACATATTTCAGGTCCTTTATGTGTGACAGTGATAGTTTTCAGCACAAATTTAAATTACTATCTCTTGCAGAAAGAACACTAAAGCCCTTCATGGCAAATACTGACAGCAGGGTTACAGATTTTGTTTTAAGCAAACTGCAGTAAAAAAAAAAACACACCAAAGAGCTGATCAAAGATTCTTCTTTTACTGCAATGATGAGGTTTATTCCACTCACCATGGCTTTGCACCAAAGGCAGCGCCAGTCTTGCAGACGTAGGACACTGCCACAGGTCTTATCACACACAGTGCACTTGGCACTCACAGGCAGGTTTCCTTCCAGCCACTGATGGGGCATTGAGATCTGTAAATGCAAAGGAGAAACAACAGGGAGTTTTCCAGAGTGCAACTCAGGAACGTGGCACTGAGACATGCAGAGGGGTAAGTTTCTATCTGCCCTGGTTTTGGACTTTTCTCACAGGATCTCATGCTCTGCCTTTCCTGCATCTCTACCACATAAAGGCAGAATCTGCTATTTGCAGAGTGAAGAAAGCTGTAGAGCACGTGCCATGTGCTTCCACATCAGGATAAGGCTAGAAGAGTGAAGACCAACACCTACCCCATCTTCATCCTCAATGATATCCTTCCCAATAGAGGCCAGAGTGGTCCACTTGCAATTGTTGGTTGCCCGCACAGCGCAGCGCTTGTGGGCTTTAAACTTACACACTGGAGAGGAAGAAAAGAACAGGTTAATCCTGCCTCAGAACGTGGCAGTCTGTGCAAGAGATCTCCCAAGTGGCCATATCTGGCTCCAGAAGAAAGCATGGGCACACACTGCCAAAACTATCAGCTCTATGTGTACTAAGACCAGCTAGCTATTAATTCTTGCCTTGTCACTTCTGCCAGCTGCCTGTACAAAGCTTGGTTATCACCTTGTTCAACCTGACATGCTTTACACAGTCCCACACTCCTGCTTCCTTTCACAGAGTGTGACTGTAACCTCATTCACACCAGAAGCATGAGCTGTGTGCAGCCAGACATGTCTGCCATGCCAAAGCTGGAAAAGAATCACCTCCTGGCACTCCAACCCATCAAGAGGATGTTCTTACGACTATGATTATTCTTATGAGCAGGAGTATTCTTAGGAGTATTCCATCTGCTACCTCAGAAGTACCCACCTGTTCACTTCATGATTTTAAGAAGGGATATATGGGTATATGAGAAAAGAATGAATCAGCTCTATTACTGTCAGATCCAACAGTAAAAGCAGGATGAAAACATCATCACACCTCTCAGCCTTTCACAAAACGCCAAGATCCTGATCTTGACTTCTGCTGGAAAATTCTCTGCGAAGCCAAAGGGATTCAGCAGCAAAGGGTTTCAGCACCAGGTGCAGAGAAGACCCCCAGCCTCACACACAACCTGCAGTCTCTCCAGTTTATTACACAGCCTTTTTCTACAGCTTTTCACAGCCTGTTAACAACATTCCCCTGAAATGACCTGTGGAACAGGGCGACGAGTACAAAGCTGGTGGTCCGAGGAGAGGAGAGGAGAAGAGAGGAGAAGAGAGGAGAAGAGAGGAGAAGAGAGGAGAAGAGAGGAGAAGAGAGGAGAAGAGAGGAGAAGAGAGGAGAAGAGAGGAGAAGAGAGGAGAAGAGAGGAGAAGAGAGGAGAAGAGAGGAGAAGAGAGGAGAAGAGAGGAGAAGAGAGGAGAAGAGAGGAGAAGAGAGGAGAAGAGAGGAGAAGAGAGGAGAAGAGAGGAGAAGAGAGGAGAAGAGAGGAGAAGAGAGGAGAAGAGAGGAGAAGAGAGGAGAAGAGAGGAGAAGAGAGGAGAAGAGAGGAGAAGAGAGGAGAAGAGAGGAGAAGAGAGGAGAAGAGAGGAGAAGAGAGGAGAGGGGAAGGGGGGGGGGGCGAGGAGAGGAGAGGAGAGGAGAGGACTCTCACCTTCACAGGAGAGCCCGTGTGAGGTGACTCCCGAGAGCGCCTCCCGGCAGACGTTGCAGTAGGTGGGCCGAGCGTGGGAGCAGGCGTACCAGTTGTGCATCCCTGAGAAATGGTCCATGCTGTACTGGGTAGACTAAGCAAAAAGAAACATCTTTCAGCAAAGGCTGAAGTGGAGAAACAAGATTTTTCTTCCTGCAAACGAAGGCGTGCACCCAGCAGTCAGGAAAGGCAGAACCAGAAGGTTTGGCCACGTGCAGTTTGTACAGCTGCCTTTGAGCTGCCTGGAAGAAAGGGACCTGGGGGTGCTGCTGAACAGCCAGCTGAGTATGAGCCAGCACTGTGCCCAGATGGCCAAAAAGGCCACCAGCATCCTGGCCTGGATCAAAAACAGTCTGTTCAGTGGGAGTAAGGAAGTGATTGTGCCCCTGGACTCAGCACTGGTGGGGTTACAGCTTGAGGACTGAGCTTAGTTTTGGGCACCACAGTGTAAGAAGGACATTGAGGGAGTGGGTCTAGAGAAGGGCAACAAAGCTGGTGAGAGGTCTGGGGAACAAGGCTTGTGAGGAGCAGCTGAGGGAGCTGGGATTGTTTAGTCTAGAGAAGAGGAGGCTGAGGGGAGACCTTACTGTGCTCTACAACAACCTAAAAGGAGGATGTAGTGAGGTGGGTGCCAGTGTCTTCTCCCAGGTAACAAAAAAAGGAGGATGTAGTGAGGTGGGTGCCGGTGTCTTCTCCCAAGTAACAAACAATAAGATGAGAGAAAATGGGCTGAAGTTAAGCCAGGGAAGGTTTAGAGTGGATACTAGGAAGAACTTCTTTAACTGAAGGAGTGGTGAGGCACTGACAGGCTGCCCAGGGAGGTGGTAGAGTCACCATCCTTGGAGGGGTTCAAAAACTGTGTAGGCATGGTTCTTCAGGACATGGTTTGGCAGTCATGGTGTTGGGTTGGTTTGACTTGATGATCTTAAGAGGTCTTTTACAACCTTAATGATTCTATAATTCTGTGATATAACACTGGCTGTAACACAAGGTCTCTAAGCCAGAAGAAACTACCTGAAGAAGTAACACCTTCAATCCTGTTCCTGTCCCACCTCCCATCCTCTTCTCACTATAAATATGTGTAAGGAAATTAACAGAACTTCATCTGTTGGAGAGTTGATCCTTCCCTTTCCTATATTTTTTTTAT
>NW_008631412.1:0-1772 GCF_000691845.1 Merops nubicus | reverse complement strand
AGCCTGAGCTCCGGTAGAGATCTCTACTAGAGCAGCCCCACCACAATGACAGCTGGGACTAATTTGTGTCTGATGACAGCAAAATGTGTTTACCAAAGATGCTCAGTTTGTGAAGATCCTCTTTGTGACAGTAGGCCTGGGCAAAAGTAAGAATGTTTATCTGAGGTAGAGGGACTTGGGGGTGCTGGTGGATGAGAAGCTCAACATGAGCCGGCAGTGTGCACTTGCAGGCCAGAAAGCCCACCAGATCCTGGGCTGCATCAAGAGAAGTGTGGCCAGCAGGTCATGGGAGATGATTCTCCCCCTCTGCTCCACTCTTGTAAGACCCTACCTGGAGTACTGCGTCCAGTTCTGGAGCCCCCATTAAAAGAAAGATATGGAAGTGCTGGAACATGTCCAAAGAAGGGCCACAAGGATGATCCGAGGACTAGGGCACCTCCCCTATGAAGACGAGAGAGCTGGGCCTGTTCAGGCTGGAGAGGAGAAAGCTCCGAGGTGACCTTATTGTGGACTTCCAGTATCTTAGGGGGGCCTACAGGAAAGCTGAGGAGGGACTTTTTAGGATGTCAGGTAGTGATAGGACTAGGGGAATGGAGCACAACTATAAGTAGGTAGATAACAGATTAGATGTTAGGAAGTTCTTCACCTTGAGAGTGATGAGACCCTGGAATGGGTTGGCCAGGGAGGTGGTGGAATCACCATCCCTGGACGGTTTTAAGGCCAGGCTGGATGGAGCTCTGAGCAACCTGATCTATTAGGAGATGTCCCTGCCTATGGCAGGGGGGTTGGAACTAGATGATCTTTCAGGTCCCTTCCAACCCTGGCAATTCTATGATTCTGTGCACATCTGTCTTAAATTTATATACGTGGGTATACGTGCTGACAGTTAAAAGTCTTACTGGCAATTTTTTTAGCATAAGAAAATTGTCTGGACTCAAGGCTAATATACTTAACATTTAAACTGTCTCAGTTCCAGGGTCGTCATTTCTCATTGAAGTTACTGGAATTCTCATGGAAGTTACTGGATATCGGGTAACGACAGGACTAGGGAGAATGGGGCAAAGCTGGAAGTGGGCAGATTCAGACTGGATGTGAGGAAGAAGTTCTTCACCATGAGAGTGGTGAGACCCTGGAATGGGTTGCCCAGGGAGGTGGTTGAGGCCCCATCCCTGGGGGTCTTTAAGGCCAGGCTGGATGAGGCTCTGGGCAGCCTGATCTAGTGGGAGGTGTCCCTGCTCATGGCAGAGGGGTTGGAACTGGGTGATCCTTGTGGTCCCTTCCAACCCTGACAGATTCTGATCTGTTTTAGCAGAGGACTTTAGAGCCCTAATGGCTCAATGGTTGGACTTTATGATCTTAAGGGTCTCTTCCAACCTAAAGGATTCTATGATTTTCTCATATTCCCTATTATTTGTATGTTCTTTTTCTTCAGGTAAGTATCTCTGAATAATATTGGAGTTGTTTTGGTTTTGTCTTGGATTTGGTGGCTTTTTTTTCTGTTATGGGATAGAAGGTGAAAGGAAAAGTCTCAAGCAGGTGAAGATGGAGATTGTGTTTTAAATAAAGTGAACACTGTCTCCAAAAGCAGAATCACTTGCTCTGGTGATTAAAACAAAATGAATGTTTCATTGCCTTGTTGGACTGTTACATGATCCAACTCTGCATATGCATTTCCTAGTAAATGCATGTCAGTCTCTTGTTTTGTGAAAGCTCTGTGTATCATAAGGTGACATTTATTTTTATTCAGTTATATATATATATATATGTATATA
>NW_008631411.1:374-50738 GCF_000691845.1 Merops nubicus | reverse complement strand
ACCCCTATGTTTCTATGATTCTATGATATAACAGAAAACTTTTTCTTAAACAAACATGAGAATGCAAATGCACTTGGAAACTGAGGAAGCAGCAAAAGTACTTCCTCTAATTCAGGAATAACTTTTGAATTCTCCAAATTCACAATGGCTACATTCATTTAAAAGGAAAAAGAAAATAATATTTTGGGATAGATTACAGAATCACAGAATGTTAGGAGTTGGAAGGGACCTCCAGAGATCATGGAGTCTAACCCTCCTGCCAGAGCAGGACCATCTAGTCTAGGGCAGGTCACACAGGAACGCATTCCGACGGGTCTTAAAAGTCTCCAAGGTAGGAGACTCCAAAACCTCCCTGGGGAGCCTGTTCCAGTGCTCTGGAACCCTTATGGGAAAGAAGTTCTTCCTCATGGTGAGTTGGAACTTCCTGTTCTCCAGCTTGTGACCATTACCCCCTGTCCTGTCACAGGGCATAAGTGAGAAGAGATTGCCCCTTCCTTCCTGACACCCAGCTCTCATATTTATACACATTAAATATATGAGGGCTGGGTAGATGTCTGTCTCAGTTCTTTTTCTTTTAAAAATTGCATTAGGCTGCTTCACAGAAGTCACTCCAGACTTTTACTGGTAATTTAAGTGAGGAGGAGGAGAACTGAGATGCATCTGAAAAATATAGCACCTGCTCCTTACCCATATCCACTACCTAATACTGACCAGCAAAGTACAGCTGGGGTGTTGTGCTTACATGAGTAGATGATCTATTAATAATCTGTCAGTATCATCATCTCCAAGCAAAACTGAAACAGAGGTGTGTGAAATAATCTTCCCAAGATCATCCTACACAGTACAGGGGAGAAAACAGATGTAGTCTTTCAAATCTGTTTTCTCTTCATGTCCAGTAGGATGCCCTATGTAAATACATCTCATTTTGTTTTCCCTCTGCCTGACTATTTCTTCACAATAATTTGTCAGACCTGGTCTTCATGGTGTATTTTTTTGCTAGAAAAAAGGTGCAAACCAGTGCAATGCTTCCAATCTTTCTGAACATGTTGATGATGATAAGTGCAGACATGTATGAAATGAATGCTTTACCTGTGAATTCCTTTGCCCACTAGGGGACACTGGGACATTATATTTTTCTTCAAATGAAAGACATTTCAAAAACAACGAAGATGAAAAATCCTCTTGTTCTTGCTCTAAAATAAAATAAAAATCATGCATATCTAATTTCTTATCCTTGTAGAATGATGTGTAATATGTTTAAAAAGCTTTAATAAGTGGCAGGCTTCTGGGCATGAAAGCTTGAGCTAAGACATTTTAGCAAGTAGTTCGAACTGGTCCTTGATATTACAGGTTTTGAATTGCAAAGATAATGGATCATATTTTTGGCATTTCCCACTCATTAAAAACTGTGTCAGAATGATGGATTAATCTGTGGGCATTTTCTGTCCTTGCCATAATCTTTGTCAAAGGAATGAGGTATTGGAATTACAATGCCTTTTGTATTACATGAATTATAGGGCAAGCGTTAGAACTTTGACATCCTTAGGGTTTTTTCATGGTGATTAAGTAATCTGCTGTTTTACCCCTTTTACAAGTGAGCAACACCAAGTAAAAACATTTGAGTAAAAACAGAAGCTAAGTTTAGAATGATAAACTAATATGAATGAGAGTAAGTTAATGGTGTGTAGTCTGTGTAAAAAAGCCTTATGTACTTTCTATTAATTTATTACTTTTCACAGATATATGGTTGCTGCCTTTTCCTCTTGTTGACTTTACTAGAAATGAGCCTGTAATTTATGTAGCTAGGCTATGAATTGAGCTGTGCTTTCAAGGAGGGAAGGAGGAGCCCTCCTGTGTCTCAAGAGAGGTTCTGTTGCATTATTTTACTCCCTTCCTTGGCAGGTCCTAAATACAGGGTTGGAGATTTGAATGTTTTCCCTACTGCTTAGCCTGCTCAGCTCTTCTCTTGTGGGGTGTTCTGATATATTGCAGTTATGGGATAGAGGCAAATCATGAAGAGAGCTTATGACTTTGAAGTATCTCTCTGAATAAGTGCTTATGAAGATGAAGCACCATCTACACACCTTTAAAGAGACAATTCAGATCCCAAACTGAGAGGCTAATCAATGAATTTAGCCTGTTTTGTTGCTGGATTGTACAGTGGTTTCTTTAGTTTGTGAGCAGAAAATGCATGATGAGTATTATCTGCATCCTTCTCTGCCTATAGCTTGTCTAGAATGACGTGCATACAAACATCTAGGTGCACACACATACAGATCTGTACACATACATGCCTACACGCCAGTTCATTTAATAAATATGAGTGGCATATATGACACAAATGATGATAGGGCCTAGATTATTGTTTTAGCCTAGTTTTAAGTTTTCTTTCAGCAAAATTCAGTGTAAGATTCAAAGAAAAAAAATACTTTAAGTCTGAGCATCACTGATGGAAAGATGGGAGAAATGCAGATACAAATGTACAGGAATTCTCATTTCCATGCTTTGTACCTTTCACTTTCACCCTTCCAATACCTACTAACATGCCCACTTTTTCCAACTTTCTCATTTTATCCTGGCTTTTTTCCCCTTTGTTTTTTTCTATACCATTCCAGACATTAATCTTGCAGTGAGACGTCTGGTAATTTTTAGCAATTCCAAGTCTGCTGTACTCAGTTGCCCTATCAGTTGCCCTATCAGTCATTATTTATAAGCAGAGCATGACCGAAAGCCTCAGACAGCCCTCCTAAGTCCTGAGTATACCTTCATTGTAAAATGACAAAACTAATGTGGTTTTTTAATTTAAAAGGGTTGCAGGTAGGACTTAGCTGTATCAAATGTACCTTAAAGGAAGTAATCCCATCCATTCGTTCATATCCAGCTCTTTAAGGAAGGCACAAAAAAATGGCAAAATGCAGGCAAAACAATAAGGTCATTCTCTTGTCTTTCTGCATGTCAGAAGATTGTGTTTTGAAGACTAATTAAGACTTACTTAAGTATCCACTTGTGATAATTCCTAGGATCCTAGAACAGCCCAGGTTGGAAGGGCCATTGAAAGGTTATCTGATCCAGCCTTTCACAGGAAAAAAAGCCTAGCTGAGATTATCTGACATTCCATTCGATCATGCCTTGAAAACCTCCAGTGATTTTGACTCTACCAAGTCCCTGGGGAGGTTGGTCCAGTGGTCGATTGTTCTCACTGTAAAAAAAGTATTTCTTTCTTATATCAAGATGAAAGTTAGGACACCTTTCCTCTTAGTTAAGGAACACACAGTTACTAATTTTCCACTTTTTTTTTTTTTTTTTTTTTTTTTTTTTTTTTTTTTTTTTTTTTTTTTTTTTTTTTTGTGTATAATCATAGAGAAATGCAGAAACTCTCCAGAAACAGCATTAGCTCAGTGTTTTTTCTTTATATTCATAAGCAGAGTATTAAGTATACACTCATTTTCTGAACAAAGTGCTTCATGAATTTTCTGAATGTTACCAAAAAAAAGTTTACATGTGATACCTTTTATTGCTTATTCTATTTCTAGTGAAACCATTTGGTAAATGATTACTGAAAGCAAGTGCCCTGCCCAGCATTCAGTCTCAAATGATTCAGGCTGTATCAGCAGCATTGTTTATAAACAGAAATAATGAACTAAATATTGTCCATTTGGAAGTCAGTGACACAGTTGGCCAAAGTCTAAATTTTGTCACGTGTGTTTTTGAAAATAAAATTCTGATCAAGGCAGGCACTTGAGTGCTGTGAGAAGAGACAGGTTCAAGGAAAAGATCTCTCTATCTTGACATAAAATTCAAAGGGAGTTTGTATAAAGGAAAACCATGGCATGCCTATGAGTGGAACATCATATATCAGTCAAAATCTGAAAAGCTCTTATTAAATGCTCCTCTGCTGTTTTCTTAGTCATAAGAGTTGAATTCAAGTTGAACTTTACTTATGCCATTTCTAGGTTCCCATTTCTTTTAACAATATATCCATTTTTTTATTTCTACTGTTCACATAACTGACCTCCCTCCTATTTCCTGTAGGAAGTGTACCTCTGTCATTAAATTCACATGAAACAGCCTCATCCTACTTAACTTCATAGATTTAGGTTACACTAAATGCCTCTTAAGAGTTCTTTCTCAGTGCTTCATTTTTGAATAAAGTATCTTAAAAGTGTTTCCTAGATTTCTTGTTCCCTCATCTGTGGCATCCTTCTTTTAAAGAAGCACATAAGATGAAAAAGCTAAAGGACTCCTCCCCTGTTCATGCCCTCCGGTGGGGATTCTGCTGGGAAGGGTAGATCATGTTCTTTCAGTCCTTGGTTTGACTTCATGACTGTGGATGATAAATGGTGTGTGCTAGAGCTTTGGGTTCTGTGTGAGGAGTAGATATATGTTTAGTGTGCTCATCTAGTGAAAACACTGACTATATTCACACTATACATACTGATACGTGGTTATGTACAGGACATATCAAGTGAAGTACATCCCACTGTTGAATGGGACTAGAGGGGCTGTCAGGAATGGAAATGCCACTCCTAAATAACTTGGAATAAAAACAATAACTAGACTAGAGATGCTGAGGATGCATGTAACCTCATAAAACAAAGAAAACCTATAAAAGACAACTAACTCCTAACACCAACAGAAATGACAGGTCCTCAAAGAGCATATGTGAGGTATGTGATAGCATTCTTTAAAACAGAAATATTTCACTTTGTGACTGAATTTCTTTTTAGAAAAAAAAAAATAAAGGTGTAGAATACGATAATTTTAGGTCACAGTCCCTGAAGGTCTTAGAATGATCTCACTTCTTTTCTGCACAGGTCTTTTAAAGTGTTCATCTGCTTACGTACTGGAGCTTATGTTTGGTAATGGTGACATAGAACCCTCATTTGTAGTCTGTTTCTACCCAGTTAGTATACAAAGATGACATTCATTTGAAAAATGTTACTTTTTACCCTATCTGTGATAGTATGCCAAAGTAGATAGATAGGACTGTGTTTACTATTTAAAAATACATTTTACTTGAGGTAGAGAATGTGATTTTAACAGCTTTAATTGGGAAGGAAGGAGGAGATTCATGGAAGTAGGAAAAAGGCTGTTATACTGTATTTGAGAAGAAATAAGTAAGTAGGATACAAAAAGTAAAAAAAAAAAAACAAGAGAATGGAGAATGGGACAGGCAATGCATGAGAAGAGACAGAGGCAGCTGGGTTTTTCTGGTGTGCAGAGGAGAATGCACATGATAAAGGGACAGGAGACAGCAACTGCAAGTTCCAGTAAAGGGCATTGCAATTGTCTATAAGGAAAAAAATTTTCTATCGTGAGTGTGGTAAAATACCCAGGGAGGCTGCTGAGTGCCCATCCAGGGAGTTTTTCAGAGTTTGGTGGAACAAAGGCCAGAGCAGCCCCACCTGACTTTGAATCGGCCTTGCTTTGAGCAAGAGGTTGGACTAGAGACACCCAGAGGTCTCTTCCAACCTAATTTTTTTTCTCTGTTTTGGTGATTTTTTTTTTTCTGAGTTGAATGCAGCTACGCAGATTTTTCAGATGTTATTATTGACTCCTTCCTATTCTCCTAATAGAAAGCCTTAATTAATAAACAAAGATATATTAACATAGACATAGTTTGGAACAGAAACTGAAGGTGAGTCTAGAAAACCATGGTATATTTTGTAATGCAAGAAATTAGGAAATCCAAGCCACTCAGACAAGGCACTATGTGTCCCTAATGAAAGCTGAAGGAAAAGAAGGCAGGCAAGAATTTGATGAGGAGAATAACCATACGTTTGGTCTTTGCATCTCTAGTACATTAATCTCTAAATTTCAGCGGTGTGAAGAATAACAATATAGTGGTTTTTATAAGCAATCAAAAATCTGTAAGTTTAAAAAAAAAACATATGGGAAGTTTTTACAGCCAATAAATTTGTCAATGGCAAAAATGAATGACAGCTGAAATACTCCATGCGTGTGTTGTACATTATTATAAACACATCTGAAAGGAAGGAAGATTAGATTGTTCCCTAGGAAAAGAGTAAACGTCACCCAGAAAAAAAGTAAAGGAGACTTTACTGTTACTTTATCCATTTTATTTTGCGAGAAATAGTAATTCCTTACTGCATTTATACAAGAGTTTAGGCATGTGCTTTAAGAGATCTCAAGGTCTTACTGGACAGGGAGAGAGTGTATAGTAACTGAGAGTCCTTTTTAGTCAGCTACCTTCTGTATCTGTAGGAAAGATGATATTTAAAAAGAAACAACCATTCTTTTTGGTTGTTTATCAATACTCACAAGTTTTTCTTCACTGATAAGTTAAATATCACTGTAACTGTGTAACAAATGCTTCATCTGAATGTATGAAAGCACCTTAATGTAAGTCACAAGGCTAAATATGTGAATGCAGTTTATTCAAATGCCTGTATACAAGGGATTAAGGCTCTGGCACATAATGAATAACTAACTTTTTGTGACTTTTAGACATGAAATATATTTAGCTTTGAGTATATTATTGTCTTACTGTAGTTGTCTGATCAGAAGGTCATTCCATCAGTAACAAGACTTGTTGACTTCAGTGGATTTAGACTTCCATGGATTTAGACCAGGTTCTGTATCTTGAACAGCAGTACAAGTTAGACTTCAGTGCTCAAGTTTAGGCACTGTGGCAAGAATGCCGTGAAGTACAGCCCCAGAGGTTTAATCAGTATCGGTAGGTTTTATTTGAGTAAGGATGATAAAATTTGACTTTTCCAAATTAAAACACAGCATATTTTTCTATCATGGCATTTTCATTAAAAATTAAATGCAGTATAATAATGTCTCCAATGTATTTGGTACCTTTCTGGAGTACAAAGGACAGACTATTACAAAACAAAAACTCCTAAAGTATTACACATTTTATGGAGAAAAAAAAAAATAAATAGCTTAAAATGCTGTAAAAGATGAACATTACCATACACAGATCTGGAGAATATTATGAGAGCTTGATTTAATGCAGTCTATTAATTACTATTAATTATTTAAAATGTTGTAAAACTCCCCGAAGAACCCTTTCTGAGATGCCATCACGTCAAGCAAGCAATTAAAATACAATACAGTTAACCATAAAATAGAGAGCAAAGGAAATAAAATATTAAAAAGCTAAACAAAGTGGTGCTGTTAACAAATCTTTACCACTTACTGAAAGTCTACATTCCCTGAAACGGAACCAACTACATTAGCTGATTTGTATTTCAACTCATAAAGTACTATGTTCTCCAAAAATCTTCCTTCATAAATGTCAAAATGTCTTTGCTTTTCTTTTAGATAGTTTTATGTTCTTTACTATTGGAACTGACTAAGATCTCAGGAAGGAAAAGCCATGGTCAAAAATAAAAGCAAACGTTAAAGAACACAGAACAATATGGGCTTTTCTTGATTTTAGAAGATATTCTGGGCAGCAGAGTGAGTTGGCTGTTCATTTTTTCTTGTTCACTGCCACCCAAAAAAAAAAGAATAAAAATGTTGAAGTTTTCAAAGAGAAGAAGAAACATTAGTATATACACTCTGAAATGGTCAGGAAGTATTATAAATAATAAGCACAATAAATGCCAGACTGTAAACATACAGCTATAGTTCTGTGTTTTACACTATGGAAAAAGACAAATATTTTGCCTTTTAAAGTTTTTTTTAGTATCTCCCAAATCCCCTATAGTAAAAAAATTATATTTGGTACCATTTCTTCATGTTTTGTCTCTAAGCACCATCATGTCATGGCACTAATTAGCTATGCAGGACACCAAGGTGAATAAATGACAAATTTAATGAAAGGATTTAAGTGGTAAGCCATTCTCTCAAATATCACTGAAAAATACTAATATATATGACCCTAACTGCTGTGTCACAAGAAATATAGAATATTTTAAATGTATTTAATCATGTAACCAATCCAATTAGGGTAGACCTTTCACAGCTTACTCCTGACATAACTTTTCTTGAAAACTGATGTGAAAATCACAGAGTGAAACTGTGGAGATTTCGTCATGTGAAGTTTGTTGGTTTCTGGTGTTTATATCCATCAAGCCCTTCAGCAACATTTATTTCTAGAAGTTGGTTGGTTTCCCTCACCTAGATGCGAGTTTCAGCAAAAGAAAAATATGATCTTCTTGGTGTTAAGGCTTTTGAAATTCTGTACCTATTGAGGCTATGCCTGCGTGGCACAGCGAGATGACAAAAATTCCTTCCTCAAACCCGAAAGAGGTGAATCCTCTCTGTGTTCATGCTACATAAGCTTTATGTAAAGGTGTCCTTACCAACTCTCATTTAAGCCATCAAGGTGCCATTCACGTGTTGTGTTGTCCGTTTGTTTGCCTCACCAGAGACAGAACTTATTCCCATGTGCCATTACCTGGCATGACCCTATTTCTGGCTTATATGTTAAGAGCAGGAGGGACAGATGAACCTCAACTTTCAGTTTAATAGTAGTAGGAGTAATGTTAACTTTTGAACATAGGTAAGAAGGGGTGAGAACACAAAAAGCCCCATGTGACACAAAAGCAGAAACAGATTGCTCCATCCTTCCCCTTCATCCTCTTCTTCTGTCCCTGTTCTCTGCACATATACTGAAATTTCCTTTTCAGCAAAAACCGAAGTTTCTTATTCAAAACTTCTGGCTGCTGAGTATATGGGAGAAGGTGTTAATACAAGGTAGCATCAAAGTATGGTTCTCTATCCTTTCCCATGCCTTCCTGTGTTTCTGTCACTCTGCATGTACATTAGCTGCATAGCATTTTCACATCGCCAGGAAGTATGCACCCACCTCGGTACTAAAATCTGCATCACGAACTAGCCTTTTCTGTCCATTTTCTCACAGCTCTGGAGTCCTAATTTCATGTCAAAAAAAAAAAAAAAAAAACCAAAACCAAAAACAACAACAACAACAACAACAAAAACACTCTTAGAGAGGAAAAAAGTACTTTAGCAAAGAAAACAAAATATTAATCATGTTTTTGCATCCAGAACTAGCTCAGGGTTTTTTTTGTGGGGTTTGGTGGGGTTTGTCTGTTTGTTTTAACAGTGTCACTAAGGATACTGTCTATAAATATTGTCTTAAGTACAATTAGTCTTATACTAAATAATACAAGGACACAGAATTCCCTCTATGTCAGCCTATAACTTTGTGGTTCCATGTATTCCACTCACTACTGAAAAGATTAGTTGCTGTCATGATATTAAACAAGTAATTAATCTTCTGAAATGTGAAAGATTTTATGATATATTAGGGTAGGGTTCTTTTACTTAATTACTCTATATTTTTGTGTCCAAAGTCAAAGTTTACGTCACAATGCCACTATTCAGGTAACATTTAAAAAATATAATCCACTACCTGTTAGAAAAATACAACTTTGTGCTCCTCCTAGCAGCAACTGTTAATAGAGAGTAATGTTGTGGTAAAGATTAACAGGAACCCTTTGCCTCTGGAACCTAGTTGGACATTAGCAAATTGCACTGCAGTTAACTAGACCAGAATCTGGCTGGACAAAGAAGTTAGGCATGCCACTATAGATGAGATAGTTATGATAAGAGCCTTTTATCATGTAATTGATCTATAGATTTTTTCCTTTCCTAGTGCAATGTAGCAAGAGCTACCATTTTCATCCTAAAATGGTGAGAACTGTTGATTACTCTTTTTTTCTTGTTTTTGGTTTTTTTTTTTTTACTGGAATTGAATAAGCAGCACTCTGCAATACTGAAATGTCCCTCACAAGTAACACTTATGTAGCAGAAAGTGTCTGTCTTTTTAACTGCAGTGTCAAATATTGAGGCCTGAAATTTTGACTCTTCAAAAAAATCCTTATGATATGATATTATGTCTTTACCTCTTACTTAATTCTTACCTAAGGCTGTGCTTCTTTGACCCTTCTCACCTCAAGGGACCAGTGTGATAGGCTTTGTTAAAGCACAGCTAACAGAAAAGGGCTGTGAAGGAGTAATGATCCAGAGAAATATATTAGTTTTTAATATCCTACCTTCCACTGTAATTAAAGACATTTCTAAAATGCAGCAGTTTAATACAAGATAAATGCTGTCTGTCCACTCAGTTGTTAAGCATAAAACCACCCTGCAACCATCTGTCACTTATTGATTGGACGTATCAGCATGCTTTGTGCTGCAGTTCTTTGAAGTACTGTAGGTTATGTAAGTCAGTGTATATTTTGTCATCCATTACAAACTCAGTACATACATTTTGTACATGAACATGTCAAGGGAAGACTGTTTACACTAACGGGTATCCCAACAGTTGTTAAAAACACAACTGTATTATCAAATGGTCATTGATTAACTGAAGAAAGAAAGAAAACTCCAGAATTTTTCTTACAGATTACATTCTATCAAATTTCTTTTGTTTGACCGGTTGGTTGGTTTTAATATTTAGTGTACCCACTTGGTAATTTTGATTATCATTGGATGTGATTTGGAAGAGTAGAAACTTGTGCATTTTTACACCTACACAAATGTCTATCAAAATCTGCTCTCTCTGTCAAAAAACATTCCAACACTTACAGAATGATGGGTAGAGTAGACAAGAATACTGACATATGCTATTCACTTAGGAAAGTGTTTCAGCTAAGCTATGGTATTTGTTCTCCCTGGCTCTCAGACTGTTCCCGCTGTGATTGTCTGTGTTGTGCTTCCAGGCAGATTGATTTAGAAAGCCCTGGAATGGGACTGTGCTTTTCTCATGTATTTATGTTTTGTTCAGTGCAGTGAAGATCTTGCTCAGTGATGAGTCCTAGACATTCTGCAGTACTAAAACACTGCGTTTCCTCCTCCCAAATCCTAGTTCCTGAAGAAATAACCAAAGAAAACATGTGAGAATATTTTTCTCAAGAAAAGATTGAGAACCTCTAGACATTAATAGCTCAAAATTCAGAAAGCAGAAAGGCTCAAAAGTTGTGGATTATGAGTGAGTGTAATCTTTTAGGAGTCCAAAGATCCTAAGTTTTGAACAGCCGGAACAAGCATTTATTGCCAACTATTATCAACTCCTGACACAGTTTTTTTTGAACAGTACAACAAGGCCATACTTTGAAACATCTTGTCAAAATATTCTGCCTTCAGCACTGGAAAGTCTTTTGATTTTATATACAATTTGTACTTGCAATAGTGTTACTTCTGTGAAATCAAATGAGTACAGTAGTGCTTACAGAATCCAATCTATTATTAAAGACATAATAGATTCATTATAGAATCTATTAATTATAGATGCTGTATTTTTGTATATTATATGATAGGTATTTAGACACTAAAAAGCCACTATTTGATTAATTTAATTCTAAATTGACTTCCAAAGAATGTTTTAAAAATATATTTATTTCTGTTTGTTTCTGTCAGATCTTTTCATGTTCCTCTGCATTCTTATATGAGTGGTTATACAAAACTCTTTCTGGACAAAAGGAGCAATGAATAATAAAATGAAGGTTTTTTTATTATTTCATAACTGTTTTCACTGTGTAGAATTTGGTTTTGTCAAAATAATTTAAGCTGCAGTCTGTATTTATAAAAGTTTTTTTATTTATTGAAAAATAGATTTAAGGGAGTTTTTGTTCCTCGAGTACATGTGTTATATCCCAAGCATCTATATGTATGTGTGTTTTTAAACCAAAGCTGTTTTGTTTTCTTTAGAAGCTGAAACACAATTTCAGTAGCTAATAGCAGACTATTTCTACATTTAATCTCTTATTTCACTAGATGGACATACAAGCGTTTGCCTCCTTCTATCAGTTTTTACCTTTGTTAGAAGGTGTTCTTTTTTATTTTTACAGGTATGAATTGAATATAATAATTTTAAAGCAGGTACATTAAGGTCTGAAAGAATTAATCTGGTGACTATTAAATCAGGTATAATTATGTTAAAATATAATTGTTACAAATTTTGATCATTTAAGAAAGTCAGAAAATGAGTACAACACATCAAAAAAAATCATAATAATATTTTAGTAGAACAGAAAAGTATTACTTATTTCACCACAGCCATCATAGTTACTTGTTAATATAGTCCTGGCTCATTTCTGCAACCCATAATCAATACACTCTTACTCTAGAAATCCAAACACTGTGAGACATTGGTGTGGAATAAAAGGTTATTATTTTGCATCTCTGAATGCAAAGATCCTTTTGAATAGTATATATCTTTTATATGTTACTCTTTCCAGTAAAATAAGTGATTTGTACTTAGTAGCGTATTAGGGATGGCTTTCTTTACCATTAGCCAGTAAAGAATCAAGAGACCTGTGTGAACTTAAAGTGTTCCTTATAGGTTTCATAATGTCCTTTTTTTTTTCACTCAGAACTTTTGTCCTAGCAGCATTTGAAATTTCTATAGTTATCCAGTATCTCAGCGTGCTGGATGTTTGAAAATGTGTATTGAACCTGTACAGATCAACTCCACTGTGCATGCCTGAGAATGACAATTCCCTAAAAGAGTGTTGAGCTGACTGGATTTTTTTCTCTATATATAATGTTTGTGCAGCCAGTGTAACAAACCTTAAGGTGCCATTTGCTGCACACGTACGTCTGTGCTCCATAACACTCCGTTAAGGCACTGAGAAGGGACCTGTAGAAGACACTCACTAAACTGAGGTAAAACCTCTTCACACTGCAGGCATTGAACTGGATTTTCTTGCCATGTGAGATGGTAGAGGCAGAGAGCATCAACAGGTTTGAAACAGAGTTAGACAAAATTTTGGGCAATATATTCACAAACAGCCACTGAAAGAGAAACACAGAGGTGTACTTTCAACCACACCTACTCCAATGACTGCTGGAGGATGAAAAACAATGGATCACAGAAAGTAGCTAAGCTTATACGATTTCCATAAACATCTTCTACTGCTGCTGCTGCTAGATACAGAATACCAAGGTAGACCATTGGCCTGACCCAGCAGTCCATCTCTTGTAAAGTGGTACAGTGAGGTAAGAAAATGCTCTTGAATATCCCATGGAAAAAAGAACAGGGCCTTCTGAGATTTTACCCTACTGCTTTGGCTTCAGGTCAGCACAGGCCAGAAGCTAACAGAAGGAAAGAGACTAGTCATTAAGGGGTACTGCTTTTAATCCTGTATTCAAAATGATGAAAAGAATGAGAGGACTGAGGCTGCGGTCACAAAGTATCTGTGGAGCTTTAGAGACTGCAAAAACCTCAGTGCCTAGAAGATTGATGAGCTGCTGTTACCCTGTAGCTGAGAGGTCCTCTAACAAGTAGAGACAAATTGTCTGAGAATGGGTATCTCTTTCTGATTGGCCTTATTTTTCAGTATTAAAGGTACTGGGCACTGCACAGGAATAGTATGGAATTAATGTAGCCTCCCAAGGTCATCACACTGCAAAGAGGACAAAAGAATATTTGGGCCTCAGAAGAGCATATGAAACACTCTTTTGGATACTGCAGCTGGACAATATCTGACATCTGAGATGGAGTGATACATTATTTTCGTTTTAAAAATTGCTGTAATATGGATCTCAAAGTGCTTATGACTATATTAGCAGAGAATGTTGGGATGGGATAAGAGAGTGTGTGTCTCACAACCATACACCATCTAATCATGGGCAGAAAGGCTTTTAGGCAGACACTCCTTTTCTGCAAGAAACTATCAACAATATTTCTAACAAGTGCTTGCCTCATCTGTTCTTACAAGTCTCTTCTAATGTGGGCTTCATAATCTCCCAGTCCACTTCCCTATATCACTGCTGCTACTCAAAATGTTTACTTCCTCCTCTCTCAGTATTTGACTCAAATGTTCCTTATTCCTTTGAAGACTTTCTCATACCACCAGCAAGCCTAAATGTATTACACTTCCACTACTGGCAAGTTACAATGCAAAGGCAAGGGGCATGGGAATTTTAAAAAGATGTGACAAGAAAAGTTTTTCCAGCCTCTAGAGAGGTCATATGAAGTATGTCAGTAATGTGAAGTATGTGTACTCAATGTGAGTAGGAGGAAATACTCAAAATTTTGTCTAAGCTTGCTTGCTGTGATGTATAAGACAATAGAATGTTTCCAGAGGTGAGGAGGTAGTGGATTGGAACAGCATGGAATGGCATAGGCTAGGCTAGGCTAGGATAGTTCAGTTGGAAGGGACCTACAATGATCATCTTGTCCAACTGCTTGACCACTTCAGGGCTGATCAAGTTACAGCCTGTCACTAACAGCATTGTCCAAATGCCTCTTAAGCACTGACAGGCTTGGAGAATTGATCACCTCTCTGGAAAATCTGTTCTAGTGTTTGGCCACCCTCTCATTGATGTTTCCTAATGTCAAGGCTGATCCTCACCCCTGATACAGGGTTGAAACACTCCCACGTGTCCTGTCACTGGATACCAGGGAGAAGAGATCAGCACCTCCCTCTCTGCTTCCCCTCTTCAGGAAGCTGTAGAGAGCAATGAGGTCCCCCATCAGCCTCCTTTTCTCCAAAGTAGGTAAGTCTAAAGTCCTTAGCCACTCCTCAGGGGAAGTGATATTCTTGCAAGTTTTGTTAATATTTTTAAAACTTCTGGAAAACTAAAAGGTCCAGAATATTTCAGAATTCAAAATGTGAAAGGTTTTTGTTATGTCTAAACAGCAACATGGTGTGGAAATAAAGGAAAATTAGCTGCATACATAGCTTTGGTAGGTTTCCATAAGAACACAGATGAAAGGGTCCCACTGTACTAAGAATAAATTAGAAGCATGCATCTGTAGATTTTTTAATGGTCCCTTTAAACCCTCAATAATTTTTGTTAATGAATATGGAAATTTGCCTGATTGATCACTAATTACAAATGAACTACAGTATTAGATTAGTGATGGTATTTCTTGGACAAAGAAAATTGAATTCTCAAGGTTAGTTTTCCTACAGTAAGCCAAATGCTCCCTGGCACTGTGCAGAACCATTTGCATTTCAATTGGATTGTGGCTCTGTGCCACTAGTTACTGTACCTTGTCTTCAGTGTAGTCATCCATTGACTGAAAAATGAAAGAGCACTCATTCCTTATTGTACAAGTTGTTTCCAATCTGTAATTTTTTGGTAGTTCAAGTACAAAATCAGATACTGTAGTTCTATCTCTAATTTTAAAGGGATAGATCCATATTTGAAAGCTTAGTACCACACATAATTTGCAACACACACCAGCTTAAGAAAGCTCATTATGATACTGGCAAATTTAGGGAATAGGAATACTTCTGATTGCTTTTCCTTTTTAAAATAAATAAATAAATAAAAAAAAAAAAAAAAAAACATTAAAAAAAAAAAAAAAAAAAAAAAAAAACAAACAACACAAGAGAAGTCAAAATAATTTTCTGTTCCAGTAGTACCTGGAATTTTTCTGGTTTTTGCACTGATCTGCCGCACCCCTTTTTCTAAGCAATTTTTACTAATCTAAAAATCAGTACAAAATAACATACTTAATTCTGATGAGGGATAGATACAAAAAAATACAAGTTACATGTGTTTTGTTTATTTTTAATCTGATATCCTGAATTGGCCATGCCATGTAAAGTCAAGTCTTTTTTTGGCAATTTCTGGGTACTTAAAAGTTTTTTCTTGACAACTTGCCTCAAAGACAAATAAAACATGGTAAAGTGGACTTCCCATTTTTACATAGTCTCTGTCCTTCTGTCTTTCCTCTTGCGGAACTAAAATGTCTAAAGATTGAATGCTTTAATGTCTTCTCCAGTTCTGAACTGAATAATATGGCAATGTACTAAATCAAGATCTAGTACAGAAATATGGAGACCTTTAAGAAAAACAATGAAAGCTAACAGAATTATCACTCTCCAAAATTTCTCTTTTTCTTAAGCTGAACGAATATGGAATTTCATATTGTGCACCTTTGGAATGACATTGTAGACTGGGAGTGGGAGTTGGCACCTGTCACCTAAAACAATAGGTTAGAAATAAATGCATTGAAATTACTATCGTACAGATTAGGCAGTGTCAAAGACAATGCCATCATTCTATTGTTAGTAGTAACAACACATGAAAGACAAATCCAATGAGACGTGCATAGAGTTCTCAAAAGTGACTGTAAAGAGCAGGAGAGAATTTAGTGTCAGCCTGTTTTAGTGGTGATATCAACTACTTTCCATCTCAGGCTCTACTTGAATGTTCAGTGAGTCCTGTTACCATACGTTAATGCTTTCTTCTCTTTTCCTGCATTTTAGCTTCCTGATTGTTACTGTATTGTAATAAGTTGGATTTCAATTTATTTGCAGTGATAGGCTAGAGTTTGCACAGACCAACTCTGGTTATGGTCTCATTAGATCTCAAACTAAGCAGGTTGAAGTGAGTCATCTTTTTCATGAGAAACCTTTCATATAAACTTCTCATTGCAGCAATGGGGGAAAGTGGTGACTCACTGGACTGAACTGTGGGGTACAAGTCAGAATTAAACAGTTTTCTCACCTTAATTGTTCTGTGCTAGTAAAGATGTTGACTTTTATAGATGAAAAAAGTAATTTCCACTTAGAATAATTTAGAAATGAGCAAACAAACCTGAGGCTGTTTTTTGTGTGTAAGTGCAAATGCAGCATATTTATCATAGTTTGCAGTAGCTTGTTTACTGGTTTGTTTTATGCTCCCTTCCTAATGTCATCAGGGTGCTTCTGGGCAAAAACCTAAACCAGCAAACATCAAACTGACAATAGGCAGGATAAGGATTCCCAGACCCTGAATTAACTGAAACAACCACAATAAATAATTAAGTGCAGCCATAGCATCAAACAAATGTTTGACCAAGAAGTGATGTCTCACACTGCATTTTAAATGTCAGCAAAGTCAAATTTGGGTGAACAACTGCATGGAGCAAATTTAACAACAAGGAATCTGAAAACGTCCAATTTTTATACCAAGTGGCATTATGAGTTATTATCAGTGAAGCACAGATTTGCTCAAGGGAGATCATCTGACTGTGATCATCCACATGGAGACTCTGTATTTGTAGGACCGTGAGACTCCAATAGAATTATGTTAAAAGCCATAGCTTCTTTTCAGGCCTCTTTAAAGGAAATCACACTGTTGAACCTATAGAAAAAAGGAAAGCATCTCTGAGCAGTCATTCTTCCTCTGCTTCCACATACAAGCATGCTCTTTCAAGTCTTTTCCTGGTCTCATGTGTCCCAAGTCCAATGCGACAGGCTTCATGAAGTCTTGCAGAAAGAGGGGAGACTATGTCCTATGGAGTCCCTGTCTGCAGCTGCTCTGGGCACTAACAGGTTGTTCCATGCAGCTGGTAATGCTTCAGGCTCCATCTTTTTTATGTTGTTCTTTCAAGTTCGAATAATTGATGTTAATGGGTGTTGGAGGCATAGTGCTACTAGGAGATCCCCAAGTAATACTCTTTCAGAATCAATAAAAGTTAGAAAAATCCTTTGTTTAGTCTCTGGAGAAGTATTACAGGTATGAATTGAAAGACTATTATTGGTGATTCAGTGCATTAAGAAAATGTGTAGCATGCTTCAATATAGTCTTTGAGACAGGCGCTTAATTCCTCTAGTGGGGGTACACGGGCATCCCAGTCCTCACTTTGAGAATGAAGAAGCTGAACCTCACCCACTAACTACAGGCAGAAGTTTGCAGTACTCTTAAAATATGTTTTAAAAATGACAGCTGCTTCTGAGGTTTTAATTTTTTCAAGGATGTCACTTTGATTATGAAGTGAATATTGTATTACAGTTTAAAGCTACCCTAATGTCTTTAAATCTTTCTCACTTTGAAGCTGTTGTCACAAAGGGATTTAAAACAAGGCTTTCTACTTTGATCTGTTTGACTCAGGTACTAGTGTCTGCTGTGAGGATACATAAAGATCTCGTTAGTTTGCATGTATATCTGAGCAAATTCTTCACTTCTGTGAGTCAGCATAGCTTTATTGAAGTCAATAGAACGATATGGAACCTCCTATGAACTGGAATCTCCTATTGTTCCCGTTTACAGTGTGAATTTATCTTTTGGAAGTTCTTTACTGTGTGTTCCATGAATGCCATTGATATATCAGGTTTGAGGCTTGTGAAATGTGCGTGTGTATTAACGATGAATGGATAAATGAAAAAAAAAAAAAGATAAAGAGAAAACATTATTTTATTACCTTTATAAGGTGCAAAGAAGAAAATGGTCATTGCTTCTCACAAATTTGCAGTAGATGTAAGGAGACCAGAGGAAGCTCCAGGGAATTCATATGAAAACTTGGAGTGCTGCAGTGAATCTGTTCGTGCTGCAAGTGATGCTGTTCATTCAGGCTTTTTTCTGTTCCCATATTAGTTAAATCAGAAGAGTCTTGCAGTCTGTCTTAGACACCCATATTACCTGAGTACAGACAGCTCTGTTCTCTTGACATAGTATTTAAGGAACAGCTTTGTGATATGTGTTAGACTTTTACTGGTTTAGAAGGTTAGCCTTCAAGGATTCCATGGCAGACAAACAGTAGTTGAAATAGTTTTGTGACTGAGTTTGGGTGCGTTGTATTCTTAGTAAAATTACAAATTTAGGATCCTTTGGTGCATACCTTAAATAAGGTTGCCTGTGTTAATTGGCGTACTGAACTGTAAGAACAGTTTATTAGATGAAACTTAAGTATTGCAGAGATCTACTGCTGTATTATCCTGTACTGGAGTGTTTTTATCTTTAGTGTGTTTGTAATAAACACAAGAATTAGAGCTATTTGGTTGTTATTACATGAGTGTCTTAATATCAAGTTATCGACAACAATAATAAAAAGGCTCTCTAGATATTACATTGCTTGCTGGTGTGGATTTGGCCCTAAAGATACACTGAAAATATTGTTGTCTAAATCACTTTTGTAAGCTTTACTTCATTGTACTAAAAAAACTTATTAGAGGCTCTAAGTTATGCATGGATTATGGTCAGTTACAAGTAAAAAACACTTATTCTGGGGAGAAGTGGTTACCTTCCCCAAACATCTTTAAGTGATCAAGGAATTATAGCTGTATTTGCATATGTGTATCTACCTGGTTGTCAAAGGTCTGCTTTTTAACATGAAGTTACTCCCTTTTTTTAACCACCAAAATAGTCAGAATTTTAAAAGAAAATTATCCAAATGATGGTTAATTTTAGATTGCTCTTTACTTCTTTTGTGGGAAAAATCTTTATACAAAATTTGCTCTCTGTGATGCTTAATGAGCTGGTTTTTTATATATCTGAATAAGGACGAAATGGGTCTACAATATTTGTTAATCATTTTTGTATTTTGCTTATAAAATATAAACTCAGTCTTGACTCTTATCTTCCTCTGCTAGTCTTAGGACATCTACTCCAGAGCTAGTAATTAAACAGTAAATGCTATTTTTCAGAGGTCATGAACATGTACAGCAATTGCAATACTGTATTAATAGACTTCTAGAGATAGGTATTTTAACTTTTAAAGCAGGCATAAGAAAACTTAAGCAAAGATTCAGCCAATTCATTCTCTTACACAGTAGTAAAACCTGAGATTTTTATATACTTCTGCCTTTTCTGCTTCTAAGATGATGTGCCAAGAGTCAAATTGTAGAAAGATATTCCTGCCCTATAAAAAAGAACGAAACTGATAATTTAGCAAAAAACCCAGCACCCTTCATGAACACTTAACTGAATTTTGCAAATACATGTACTTGAACAGTTAAAGTTTTAAGTAAATCCTTTTTCAGAGAGCAATATGTACATTGCTGTTTCAGTGTGAATAAAGCAGAATTAAAGATTTGGGTACCTCTTAAACTTCTAATGTTTGATGTATTTTTACTGATTACTATATAAACCATAAGAGAGGTGACAGCTGAATGCTTTTCATTTATTGCGTTTCATAAACTTCTCCTTTAAGTTGCTCTCTGTGAATATGCTTTCTGTAAATATCGCTACAGAGTGTCTGTTAATTACAACCACTGCATGGGCAATGATGGCTGAGGAAATTAATAAAATATAGGCATAACTTGATGCATTTCTATGACCGTGTTCCTCAGGGCCTGACATGCTCAGGCAGTCTTCCTGAACTCCATTCCAGCTCAGGAAGTATCCCTTAGCGTAACATAATCGGTTCTGCAACATCCTGCCTGCCAAAACAAAAGTCCTGGGAAGTGGGGTTAAGCCAGCACTTCCTCATGCTCTAGCAACTCCTGGATGCTACAAGCTTCTATCCAGAGTCACTTCTCAGAAGTGGCATAACGCCAGTCAAAGATTATGCATTCATCTCCTTCCTCCCAAAACGCCCTCTGCCCCCAACTGCAACTGAAGTATCTGTTCCATTGTTGGTCATAACTGTCGTTGATGACATACTGCCATTTCAGACAAATTCAGTGCCCGTCATGCCAAAGTCAGAAATAAATGTTGCCTTTATTATCACTGCTGGCAATGGCTGGGGAGAATGGTGGGAATTATGCATGTGAAGTTGTCTTTCCTGGCTGACAGTATCAGGCTACATGACTACTCCAAGCTTATTTAAGCCCCTGGTCTTTCCTAGCATGTGGACTTGTCTAACAGTTATGTTTCAGACAGATGCTTTACTGTTTTTGAATCTTAACATGTTTGCGAAGATAGTGGGGTAATGCCATTTGGCTACTCTGCACAGCAAAAGCTAATTTTTTTTTGTTTATCACCTTCACCAACTTGTGTCTCATTGCCAGTTTGGGAGCCATCCATCATCTATCTGACATGGTTATTCAGCAAGTCAGAACTGATAAATCAGAATTCCCTGGTCTCGCCTGTCAGCGTGCATGTCATCCACAAACAAACGCAAAATCAATTCCAAACCAAAGGGTATGCTCCTGCCAACTCCTACCTATTGACTGCTGAATAAGTTACACGTTTCCTAGTGATTAGCAAACGTTGGCAAACTTCTCGACTCACAGCTTAGTTTGGGAATTAGGATCATACGTATACTTTGAGAAGGCAGTGGGGTAAAGCACATAATGGCTCATGTATTGTGCTCTGAAACATAATTTCTCAGCTAATTCAATTTCTCTGCATTGTTCTTCTCTTTTCCCACAGTGAAAATAATGAACTTATAAAAGTCTGCTTAATGACTAATCAGAAAGTTCATTTAAAGTACAAAATGGATAGAGGAGGGAAAATAAAATGGCATTTCAGTATTTCACTGAATACACACCTATAGTGCATGGCTAGGTGCAGGCCTGACTTAGAAAGCCTTCTATCCAGACAGCTGGCTCACCTCCCAAGGGGTGAACAAGCAAGAACTGCTTCTTTTCTGGGTGGCATCAATTTACAGCTGAGAGAATTAGAAACAGCTTGTTAAAATGAGCTGAAACTAACCTTTTTGAGCCTGTACCAAAAGGAACTTGAGATGGCTTAAAATGCTTGCTACCGCCAGATGTGGGTTTCCATTTTGCAGCTGGAACATACACTTAGTCTGGCATCAAATCACCCACGATGAACACATGACCTTTCTTGCACAGTCATCCAGAAGGGCTGGTTGTCTGCTGAGCATAACCTTCTTGAGCATTTCTGTTCATAAGGGAAGGAGAAACGCAGCTTATTTACAAGCAGTTAATGTAACAGAGAGTTGAGCTGAGTTACAGAGTGATCTTCAGGAGTAACTAAACTCACATATGAACCTGAGAACACCTAAGGTTCTTTCTCACTACCAGTTGTTGAAACAATTTAATAGGTAGAAAGCCAGAACCTCAAACTTGCTATTAATTATGTCTCACTAACCGTGCAGAATGAATGCTGCTATACCAACCTTTTTGTAGTTCAGAAAATGTGTAAGAATGGGGCTTCTGACCCAGAACAGGTTTAGGTGCATAAGTGGACTTCATTATTGAGTGCTTTAAGATACACTCTTCTCAGGTATCTACATATCAAAATAAAACCTAAAAAAAAATTTAACTTTATATACCCCTGCCCCCATGATCTGGGACCTCACGTTATTTTAAAGAAAAATGAAAATAAAAAAGGCTAAATATTGGAGCATTGTATGAAGAAATAAAGGTTCTGTGAAAGTCTTAATGTTGACTCATTTTCATTAATTTGGGCAAATTTTTTAATATAGAGAGACCATAAGACAAACATAAATCGAAAATTAATGTCTACTGAAGTCTTTTTACAGGGAACTGTTTTATGCCTGCTGTGTCTGGTTTTATATCTTTAATTTTCTGAATAAAAAAATAGATGGTTCTTTTTCTCTGTTTTGTGGAAAACCCCTGACTTTAAAAGCATGAATATAAGTGTGCATCCATTTCCATGTAACTGATCCATATTGCAATCTAGAAAACAATATAAAAATCCATTAGGTAGAGATAGCCAACTCTCTCCTATAGCTGTGTCAAGCATAACAAATAACGTAAAACAGAACGGAGATTTTTTTCGTTCTTGAGCTTCAGAGATTTCCAAATATTAGAAGTAAATGTTACCTCTTAAAAGTGTGAAAACACCTACTAAATTCTCCTTCAATAATACCTTAAGATCCGTTTACCTCCATCAAATGAGAGATTTTGAGAGCCAAAGTATGAGAAGTTAATAGAAGTTAGTATGTCCAGTTCTAATGCTTAATTCAATTTCTCATTGATTGAAAAATGAGTGATTGGAAATATTCATTAAATAGCATTCATAACTCAAAACCAGAAATTTTTACAAAGTTTGTGATGGCAGGTATAAAATAGTGAATCTGATATTGTCATGCAGTGGATCTTCAATGGCTCTCAAACAAGGTCTTAGGAATTTTTGCTTCTGTGTCCACATGCTTATTTTGCTTACTTGTTTATAAGAGCAGCCCAGCAGCCAAACTGCAGGACTGTGTTTGCTTTGGTCGAATCTGAACAGGAGAGAGTACATGCAAAGCTAGTAAAGCATAAAGATAATATGCTTACACATTCTGAGAAGAAAAAAATCGTGTTTAAAATGTAAAACCACTGAAGACTGTGGGTGTTCTGAAGTAAGCAGACATCTATACTTTATCACAGTCGCCCGGCTCGTAGTTTTGTAGCCATTTGCTTCACCAGCGTGACCACTTCAGTCACACTTTCTTAGCAATTCTCCACATCCGATTGAGTATCCAAACAACTAACTATGTTTTCCAAGCTGGAGAGCTTTCAGATGCACTTGTGCAAAAAGTTAGTGTGTTAATTTCTTAGCTTAATATATAATTTAGAGGACAGTATTTCTTCCTCTGCGTGTTAGTTTTCATGCAGTATCGCATTATTACTGCTCGCATATTTCAATCCTCTAAGATACTAGAAGTTCTTTGCTATCTTCACTGAATAGGTTAATTCCTTGCTTTCTAATACAAAAATCTTTTCACAGATTATTTTGCTCTGTTTAATTATTCTTTTTGGGAAGCTTATTAATAATTAGTCAATCCTAAAAGATTTGTCTTCTCTTTGAGGTTAGTACATGAAAACATTCTCCTTTTACATGAAAATGCTCTTCTTTCTAGTGTTGTTTGCTTTTGTACCACTTATTGTTTCTTTAGGGCAACTCTGAAAGTGAACTAATTAAGCTTTTCTCAAGAGATTGTGAAAAATTAACTATTCTATGTTAGGAGGAAAAAGCTAATAAAAAAAAAAATCTGGATTTTTTTTTTTTTTAGACGTAGCTATTCCTAAGTAGCTGTGTACTGTTTTATACTGCGTGATGGACAGTCTGTCCTTGTCAACCTTGTCCTATCTCCAGTTCACCTCCCCTAGAAATTACCTGTCCTTTATGGTGCTCTTCGGACAAATAAATCAAGATAAGAAAAAATAATACAGATATAGAAAACGTCATATATTAGTTCCACTAAGGATTTTTTTTTAAATAAAATTTTTTCAGCATACATATTTTTGACATTGTTTAACTCAATAATTTGTTATTTTTTGTGCTACTAATAATATGTGGAAACTCTTTTTTGAGCCTACAGCAATATATAGCATTTCTTGAAAAAAAGTTCCCAGCTTGAAAGTCTGGTCTGGGGAGAACTGTTTAAATAAATCATCTAGACTGTTGCATCTTTAGCATTTATTCTTCAAGATTTGAAAGGAGAATTCAGTGACTTCAGAGATGAAGAGCACTGGTTAAATGTGCCACTGGATATCATTTTATTAAGTTTCTCCTAAAGTTGTGGTTGGTTTGTTGTTTTGTTTTGTTATGTTTTGTTTTGTTTTGTTTTTTTGTTTTTTGATTTGTTTTAAACTGCATTCTCAGTTGGTCCTAACAGACTTCGCAGACTTCTGCAGTAGCCAAGAATCATTGTATACTACTGACTGATGGGTTGATCCCATCAGAATTATGTCAGTTAAATTCTCTGTCATCTGATGCTCAGACTTGGTATCTTAGAACCAAGTTCTCAGCACAAGCTTTGTAAACCTCTTACAGGACCTATAAAAATGTGGGCGAAATGAGTAGCATGTGAACAGCTAACTATTCAGTTACAGATGGGTGACTGAGGAAACCATTTTTTCTCTCTACTTCAGAACTTTCAAACTCTGAGTTTAACACCTCCTGTTAAAAGAATGAAGAATATGTGCCAATTTTTATTTTGTATTTTTTTAACACTTCAGTTGTGGTTTAGTATTCAGAGATGGCGTTGTTATGTTCTTATATGTGCTGTATTACTAAGATCTAGGTAATTCCTTGCTTTTAGAATACTTTGTACGAATTAAAATCAGTTCTAGAAAAACATTTAATTAGAAGGTAGCATAAAGTTAAAAACCTGTAACAGAAAAAAAAAAAAACTATTGCAGAACTATTGCAGAACTATTGCCTATTGTACTTGCAGATCTTCAGCAGCTTGCCCCCGTTAAAGTCCTGATGGTGTCAGGAATATCCTAGTATACTACACACTAGAAAGCAGGACTCGGAATATCTCTCCAACTGTTCCGTTATGGACAGGTCCATCTTGCAACAGCAGAAAGGGAATACGGCTTTTCTTCAAGCAATGTATTTGAGAAGGTGTTTTTTGGGGTTTTTTTTGTTTGTTTGTTTGGGGGTTTTTTTGTGGTTTTTTTGCTTGTTGTTTTGGTTGGTTGGTTGGTTGGTTTGTTTGTTTAGTTTGGTTTGCTTTGTTTGGGTTTGTAAGGATTGATTTGATTCTCTTTTATTTTCTGGCTTTTCAGTGACTGGAAGGCATTCTGTGCCATGCCACCACCACATGCTGCAATATCCACACTGCCCCGCCTTCCTCCTTTTCCCCTGCCAAGACTGAGAAATCTCATGATGGTTCCCGACAGATTTTGGTGCCTCACGATACACTTTATTGATAATAAATATAACATTAAGTCTGAAACTTCTGGGGTTCTCTCTCTCCTTCATGGGATGGGCTCCTAGGCGAAGCCCTTCTCCGAGAGGCATCCCCGCTCTCGCTCGGTAAGCTCTTCACCCGAACGGCCAAGGCCGTGGAGCTGGGTAGCCGCAGAGCCGCGCCCAGCGGAGCCACTGTGGAGCCATCGGGCAGAACTGCGTGGTGCCGGCATCAGGACTGGCCGAGCCATGCTGTGCCACTCTGAACCCAGCTGGGGGACAACACCGCGCTAAACCGCGCTGGGCAGAGCTGCGCCGGACCGAACTGCACCGTGGCTTCGAGCACACTGTGCTACCTGCCACACGCCTGCCGCACCTCCTCCCCCCAGGGACTGGAGCTGCTTGACCTGATTTTACAGCCAGTTTCTCCGCTGCCCGCAGCACGTTGCAGAGCTGCCTTTGTGACCCCCTGCCAGGTGATTCTGGACGTGTAGCTGTAGCTGTAGTTGTAGCTTCTGCTGCTCAGCACCATACCAGAACTGCGTGTACCAAGGTGCCGCCATTTTGGTTCCCGTCACTACTTCCTGGACTCCAACTCCCAGGAGACAAAGCTTCTGGAACTTCCAGCCAACCTCATCCTGAGTGCTGGAACTTCTCTGAGATCACAACAAAACCATTACCATTCCTATCGTTTCCTTAAGAGACTTTCCCTCAACACCACCTCAAAGACTGGTGATTTGGACATTTGAACTTTTGAACCTTTCCCATATTTTTACATTCTAATTGGTGCTCAGCCTTAATAAACCTTATAACTTGAGTATTAAATATTGGTCTCGGTGGTAATTCTGAGTGTGGTAGAGAGGCTATTCTCAACTAACCTCAGGGACACAATCACCATGTGACCATCCCAGCCTCATCCATAACCCTCCCAAGGGGGGCAGTCGTCACAATCCTGACAGCCGGAGACCCTTTGGCACTGGTTCATGACAGGGTTGTTTGGGTTTTGGTTTTGTTTTTTTTTCTTTTTCCCCTAGATAGCAGATCTATGAGAAAGGATTACTTTTCAGTAGTTCTTCCTATTACCCAGAAACAGAGAAGAAGAATCCTTCTGAAGACTATCTGGCAGATTAAGGAAGGCAGTACAATTTGGGGGCCAGACTCCTTCCATCTATTTATCTTCTTACCGTTTCTTCATCATAGCAGGAAACACAATGCTTCATATCTATGAGATTGTTATCTGTACAGTGCTAAAAATAATTACATGTTTCAAGTTGAAGAAATGTAGAAGGCTCATCTTTTACAGCTCTTAGTTATCATCAGATTTTCATTGTCCCCTTTCTGCTTTGTTTTGTTATTATGAAGTCCTTTGGGTTGCCTAAGCAGGCAATGGGAGAACTACCTGCCTGCTCTTCACAGTTCCTGACATCAGCTAAACAATGCATGGAAGTGTTTTATAGAAAGAGACAGAGAGGGGAAGAGAAACGAAGAAAGTAGAGATACAAAGTGACATTACACGTTTTATGAAATGACAAAAGTAAACACACTGAAAGTCAAAAACCTTGAATAGTAGCATTTTTAGAAGATGCTGTATCACAGTAAATAAGATTGTTCAAAGTCTTGGCAAAGGGAATAAGATTTTGTTATTGTTCTGTATTGGTAAATTATCCTTGAAAAAATGAAAGATGCTCCTGGCAAAGAATAACTAATGCTAAAGAAAATTTGCTCCTGGCAAATAACTAATGCTTTTACGGTAGAATCCTATCCAAAGTAAAAGTTTATGGTACAGTTATGGTGTGGATAACATCTATGAAAATTGCATACTCCCATTCTTTTCACTACAGTAAGTACGTACTAGTTCATTTTGTATGGTATTAAAATCTTTCCTTGCATAAGTGCTGTGGCTCCTTTCTAGTTTTCTTATTATTCTTCTTTGGCACTCTGCTCTGGCAAAAGTATAACTTAGTACTGCATATTGTTAGTAATTGGAAAAATTAGAGGATTGCTCATATTTGGGATAGGGATGACAGGACTTCAAAGAATTTAATTGGTCCAACATTGCTTTTAAGCTGTTAAAGGAATCTGCTAATTTCAGCATTTGATATCTTACCATTATTTACTTGGTGGAAAGTTTCAGTTCTCTTTTAGGTTGGCAAAGTTTGGGCTATTGGTGTGATTATTCACTGTCTTAAGTAAGGTTGTATGATTCAGACATTAATCCCTGGGAGAGAAGTAGCAATCTAGCTATATATTCCAGTAGTTTAAAGACTGACATTCTTTTACATTAACAAACTAAATAATAAATAGAAGATATATTTAAATGGAGAATAATTTAGCGTTATATAGAAGTCTTTTTTGTCAGATTTCATACATTTACCAATAGACTACGGTATCCGTGAAAATTTGCAGTTCATCCAAAATATTGAATACAATGGAGAAATATTCACAGAAACCCTTGTCAAAGATAAGGAAGGATGTGCATGCTCACCTAAGGTCATAACTGGCATTATAAGGGGAAGCTGGAAAAAAATTCTAGTCGGATGGAAAGAGAACAGCAGGAAAAAGAACCCCTGAATTCTGTTCCTGGTTCTGCTGCTTACCTGCTGCGTGCCCTTTGGCCAAGAGTGTAACTTGCCTGTTTCTTACCTCAGCTACTTTAAAGAGCAAGTATAATGCTCCTTACAAGTCCCTTCCTCTCAGGGAATATGTGAATCTGAATTAATGCTTAAAAAGCACTTTAAGATCCTGTAATTGAGGCACTGTATAAGTGCAAGGTATTAATATTTTACTGAACACAGTAATTCCTGAATTTTAAGCAGGAAACCCGCTGCTAAACAGTATATTGGCATGAGTGTAAATATTAAATTGTTGCATCCAAATTAGTCTTTAAGTCATATCTTCTCTTGGAAAAGCTACCACAATAATCATTCCATTTTGAACTGAAATCTGTCTGGATAATATTTAATACAAAGTCATTTCTTAATATACTGATACCTCTTAAACTTCACCAATACAGACAGTATTTTGTTAGATTTTTATGTGACAGATAGAGATGACAATCAAATTATTTTTGTAATGAGGCATCCAGAAATACACAGAGCAGAGGGGCAACAAATGTTGGTTTGAATTAATATTTAAATCTCATTGTTTGAAACAGTCCTCTTGAAAGAAAATCATGACTGATTTTTAATAGCATGGAAGCCCCTTGAGTCCTTCAACTCTATCAGCTCTGTAGTGTCAGTCTCTTTTAATCAGTCCTTCTTTTATCACTAAGCCCTAGATGACAGCCTGAAGTTTCACCCTGAGGTGTAAAGCACTGAAATATATATGTGACTTATCTGACTTAAACTTTACAAGAATTGTATGGAAACAGAAGGACAAACGCTGTCCTGATCACATTCAGCTTTTTGGATGTTATTGAAAATAACACTAGCAAAATAGAGAGGACTAAGAAGTAGGAAATAACAATTTTCTAAATAACAATATTTCATTTTACATGGTAATTGTCCAAGTTAGTAGTCATATAAATCTCCACATTGATTTATTAAATCTTAACACTGATATGAATAGTCTAATTCACATAAAACCAAAGGCAGCACTTTCTATTGATGTGAAGTGACCTCAAATTTAATCACTCATATCATATTGTGACCCATGAGGATTGAATGTCTTGTGGCAAATACCCTGGAGCTATATCTCAACACAGACTTTTGTTTTCTTTCTTGCATAGTACTGCTTGAACTATGTTGCCTTTCTTTATTCAACCAAGGACTGTCTTTAAGTATTGTTTAATGATACCTTATGGAGTTCATAAGGAATTTGACGACCTCTCACTATAAACATATTGCTACAAACACAAAAATATTAGAAGTAATGAAACCAATTTGTTAGTTGTTGAAATGCAGTGATCTCTAGAGTGGATATACTTTGTTTGCCCATCGTAATATACGTTTCTCTACTTCTTTCTAAATCAAGATGGCTTTCCTAAAATTAATGTGGCCTGAATCGGGTGGACTATGTGACAAATTCCACCATTATAACTGAACCTTATATAAGATGTCAAGAGCAAAGTCTGATCCAATTGGTCTGTAAAGCCTTCTTTGAGTAGTAACCAACTCTTGTGACCAATACAAGTATACAATTAATAACTGTCTTTCAAAGCCCTATTCTGTCATGCTTAATGTTAATACCTGAAAGTGTGAGTGAATCAAGATGGTTAGTACTGTTAACATCTTTGGCTTTTATGTGCTGTTTGCACTGCTCAAAGATGGTTAAAATGCCCTAGAGGACATTTACACTTTCTAGATGATGTAAAACTAGCAAAAATTCATCACTTAATAAGATAGCCAATTAAAATAATTACCATACTGGAAGAACCAAAGAAATTTCTGGATTCATGCTGAAATTGTCAGGGAGTAGAACAAAATCTCAGATTATGAATTGAGGATGTTGAACTATGTCTAATCCTAGACCGGAGCTATCTAGGTAATTTTTATTGAGGTCCCTTTATTAGAAGACAGGATGGAAGAAAAAAAAAAAAAAAATAAGAAAAGAAAAAAGAAAGAAGAAAGGAGAAGAAAAAAAGAAAGAAAAGAAAAAGAAAAAAAAAGAGAGGATGGGAGAACTACAAGAAAGATCATTTTCTGCAGGAATGTAAATGACATTGTACATCTGAGAACTTAATAAACACTGTACAAAATAGACTTGTCTGTATCTGCACTGTTCCTCCATTTGAGTAATATCACTATACCAGTAATTTAAAAACTAAAAAAAAGACAAACCCAAAACCAAAAAAACAAGTGTGGTCTCAATCTGAAAATTCTGGTAGTGACTTAATCTCCTTTAAAATCACCTTTTTTTGATGCTTCTTTGAAAGAATAAATCAGAATAAAGAAAAGAATAAAGAAAAAGAATAAATGCTTCCTGAAACATTTTCAGGGATGTAGTTGATTCCATA
This sequence comes from Merops nubicus, assembly GCF_000691845.1. Taxonomy (NCBI): domain Eukaryota; kingdom Metazoa; phylum Chordata; class Aves; order Coraciiformes; family Meropidae; genus Merops; species Merops nubicus. The sequence continues at coordinate 20,620 of NW_008631411.1, read as the reverse complement.
GGAAAGCTCTATAGGCACTTTGATGTGTAACACCTTATTCATAGTGTAAACTTATCTTAATATTTTATTGAAGAATGAAACCAAAAATAAATCTGGAAGAACGTCACCTCCTACAGCCCAAATCATCATAACCCTCATGATGAATACACCTAGTGTGTGCTGAATGAAGGGGAACTAACAAAGATTGGATGCATGATCGAGTTGAATAATAGTTGGTGAACAAAGTTGGACAAATAATCCTTAATTAAACATGTTTTCCAAAACTGGTTTAAAAACACTGTAGTGTACCCAAATGATACAGCAAGTGAAATTGCTAAAAAAAAGATGTTAAATGTTAATAAACTGAAGAAGGTGGCAGTTTAAAAATCTTCTGGAAAAGCTTCTTAGTAAGAACTTGTAACTTTTTGCCAAGAGGGCAAATCCAGCTTAATCCAGCTACACAGCTTCCACTGACCACTCGAAGGTGATGTGTCTCACAATGTGACAAACCTCTGGAATTACTTTGTCAAAGCAGAGGTCTGGTTTTTGGTTTTGTTTTGTTTTCAGTTCTGCTGGTGAATCACAAGTACGTAATATGAATGCAGTCATGTATGTCTGTAAATCAGTAATGCCTATACTAGACATGTTTTCCACTAAATGATTACTTTTATTCTTTTATGTAATAAAGAAAATGAAAACACTAGATGTGTATCAAACCCTAATGTACTTGGGTGCATTACACTTGCCAAAGCCGAAAAACTTGGAGCACTGAAAAACATCAGTAGAGGGAGCTCCTACCGCATTTTTTGAAAAAGATGTTGTACCTTCAGGTGGACAAACCATTCTGCACTTGTTAGGAAGAAGCTGCCCCTTGTGATAAACTGTCTGACTGTTCAGCAGCATATTTGAGGCAAACTACATAATAATACAAACGGGAAATGGCTTAATATCCATATGACTTGTCATCTTTTGTATATTATGAATGGATTTTAGGTTGCAGACTGCATGCAGCATCATTGCTCTACTTCTCTTTTTTAATTCTAGGTCTCACATTGAACCTTTTCAGTCACCTCAAATGTCAAGCAAAGACCGGAAAAAATCAATACTAAGAAATTTGATGTGACATGGTAGAATTTAATTTGTCTAAGTGAAGGGAAAGTAGAACGAAACAACATTTTTTTTCCTCAGTATTCCTTGTCTTCTTGATCAATAGAATATACTATTTGCTGGTCTAAAAGTCATTATTAGACTTCCCAATGCTTTTAAAAATATTAAGGATGTCATTTATTCATTTTCTCACCTGCCTTTCCTAATAACAAAGAAAGTTACTTGATGAGATCAAGTGCCAGTGACCTTCTCTGTGAGCAGTTCCTCAGAAACTCCTCTCTTGTGGTTTGATTACTTTGACAGAAAGAAATTCATGGTCACTGTTAATAATGACAACTAGTAGTAGCATGTGAAAAAAAGCCTCTAGCATTGCTGACAAAGGTCAGATAGCAGCACACGTTGCATTTCTGCTGCTACGTTTAGACATTTCCCATCACAAACTCAATTACATGTCTTGCACATCTGAGCAAGCTCTATGACTCAACACTATGAACTGTGACTCAAACAAAGGACAGTGAGGCTGTAGTTACAACTGAAATGATGCGTTTAGCATGCTGCTAAAATCAGCTGTGTGATTTGCTCGCCAGTTTGCCCAGTATTTTCAGCTAAGGGATCTGTCCAAATTATAATCTCTTGCCTTAAAGCTTCTTTGTGATTATTTCTGAATTAAAGGTGTTGAGTGGTCATGTAAATGTCTCTCTTCATGTCTCAAGAAGAAAAACAACAGATTTTTTTGTGTTTCCTCTTCTGTTAAAAGAATCTCCAGGCTTTAATATATCTTAAAATATTCATGCTTACACTTTCTTCATATTATATTTGAACTTTTTTTTTTTTTTTTTAATTTAAACCAGTCAGTCTAGGTTAGTTTTTTGAAGATATTTAGGTATCTGAATGCACATAAATATATTTAATAAGATTTATGGAATTATCATAATTCCTTTCAGGTATTAAATCTTACTTTTTTTGATGTGTAATGCTTTTAAAGTCCAAGGCCTAAGTGACTAACATGGCTAAATGACATTCTTAAAGTATTAAAGACCATATTGGGTTCACTGGTTGGTTAAAATTGAGGTTGTCTTCATGACCGGATTTATTGTGCATTTTATGGCTATACTGGCACACTGAATTAATGTATTTTTCAAATAGAGGCTGAACCAGAAGGAGGTGTTTAACCCGAAAGCTGTCCTTTTCATGCAATGACTTAACAGATATTCAGGGACTTTTTTAATAGAATCAGTTTACTCAATGATCCTTTATTTCTTAAGGATCCGCATAGTTTAGAGTATTCATTATGAAAGCTCTTACTTAAAACACTAAAATGTAATTTTTATGAATTACTGAGAAATCTTAGCAATTATTTCTTTCATTTTGTTCTTAATTATTTCCCTCGGGAAAATGGAGCATCTTTAAATCTGATGATTGTGTATTGTACCATGTTTATAAATCATCAGAAGATTTTAAAATCCATTTAGTAATTGGTAATAAAGTATTCAGTTACATCAGAAGTCTAGATCCTTGAGGGAATTTTTCATTTGCCATACATATTTGTTTTTATAACTTTTCAGGAAATAATATATTACACTACTTATTTGCATGTTATTCCTTTAAAATCTTCTTCTGCACAGTTGCATTCTGCATGCCAATGAGGTCAAGTGAATCTTTGTTATAGACTCAGTCAGAACTGTACGTAATGCAGAAATGTTTATGTAAAAGTTCCAAGGATATTCCAGTTGAAAAAAAGTTTAGTGACACTAATGAAAGACATACAATCTTATGGGTTGATGTTATAGTCTGAAAATATACAATAAAAACCATATAGTGCTCCAACTATCATCCGTATAATGCAAATTGCAGCAGTTTTGAAGAACTGGTACATGACGCATATAACACGGACACTTTGGGCTGTTGAATGACTACCCTGCTGGAAAGGTCAAACATGCAGCACACTACCTGCCAGAACAGAAATATGTCAGTCTGTGCCTTTGAAATGCCTGAGAGACCTGGCTGTTACTGGCTGAGTGCAGTGCCTTACCTTGGCATTACCAGTGCATCGTGGCCTGGGCCAGCTGAGCAGGGTTAGAAATGTATCACTTCAGATGTGCAGTTTTGTTTTTAGAGAGAAAAGGAGGTGGATAATTATGCTTAGATTATGGGTCTTTCTGTGCTCCCTGTAGATATATTGATGATAATCCCCTGGCCTGAGACATTTTATTCCATTATTGAGTAAAGGCTTTCATATTTTATCAAGGCTTTTCCTGGAGCCAGCCTTAAGCACTTACAAGAAAAATGACTGCTTGAGGCTCTGATTTGGTCTTAGAAACTTAGCCCAGAGACTCAAAGGCACTTAGGTGTCATGACACAGAGCTTTGCAACACTTAACTTTAGGCATTTGACCACCATACTGAAACCCTTTTCATTGAATTCTGAGCTAAGCATACTTACATGATTTTTAGGCAAAATGTTGTACTTCAGGATGAGGTATATGCAGATCAGCATGAATAACAGAGACAGCAGGAAATGTCAAGAGTAGGAGGGATGTTCTGTTTCTTCTTTCTTCCTTGGCTTTTTACCTAACTGAGACATCAAAGTTCACTACAAGACACAGCCTTTTTCATCTTCCCTGTATAGATCATGCAGAAAGATAGATACATTAGATAGCATTATCCAGTCTTTGGGAATTAGAGTGCTCAGTTAGGAATGTGGATTCAAGGGTTTGGTTTTGTACCTGTGGATGCAATCCCCATTACACAGTCCTTGTGAGAGATCCTTAAAGGCTCCACAGCTTTGCTCACTCTTTTTTTCACCCTTTCATATTGGCCACTTTCATTCTGTTATGTGATGCAGAACAGCTTATAGCAAGAAGGGAGGGACAGCAACTCCTCTTCTGCAGAACAGCTTATACCTGTAAAAATTGCCCATTTCAACTTGAGGGATCCTAGGAATCTCTAGCATTTGCCTTGAATTTAGGTTTCACTGCATGTAAGAATCACACTGCTGCACCATATTTCTCATCATTTCAGTGAAATATTGTGAATAGCACAGCCTCCTTTGAAGTTAAGTGAAGAGTCTTGGCCTCCGATGACTGTTTTAGGTTTCGGGTTGATATTAGACCTTCAGACTGAAGGAGTTGGTGCTACAGTAGTTCTTATTTAATATCTATGGAAAGTTCTTATTGTGCCCACAAGCATATAATGTACTGAGAAATGTGTCATTCCTAGCTCGTGTTTTGCTGACAGAGGAGGTGATTTACACATGTATTGGTCCTTTCTGTGGGTGAAGTTAGAATTCCTTAGCTTTGGCTTTTTCTCAGTTGATGTCATGAAACTGGCCATAAAACCAGACAGCAAAGTTATAACCAGGACATATTTGGTGACAGTTTTAACACTGGGTCTATCCCTCATATCAGCACAAGTTGGATGGGGGCCAACCAAGTAGAAAGCAGCTTTGCAAAGAAAGGCCTGAGGGTCTTGGTGTGCAGCAAGTTGAACATGAGAAAGTAGTATGGCCTTGTGACAAAGGGGACAGTCAAAAATTAGCAGCAGGCTGAGTGAGATGACCCTTCTTCTCTGCTCAGCACTGGTGAGACATATTTGCAGTGCTGTTTCCGGCTGTGGGTTTCCCAATACAGAAATGGACATACTGGTGCAAGTCCAGTGAAAGATCGTAAATATGATTAAAGAATTGGAGCTTTTGATAAATGAGAAGAGGCTCAGGGGATCTTATCAATGTGTATAAAGAGCTGATGAGTGAAGTAAAATACATAGAGTCAGACTCTTCTCAGTTGTAACCAATGACAGGACAAGAGACAATGGACACATTGAAATAGAGGATATTCCATTTGAACATAAGAAAAATATTTTGATGGTGGTCAAACAGCGGAGCAGGTTGCTTAAAAATGTTGTGGAGACTTCATCTGTGGAAATTCTCAAAATCCAACTGCACGTGGTCCAGAGCAGCCTGCTGTATCTAATCTTACTTTGGGTGAAGGGACAACTGTTATAGAACCCTTCCAGCTCTATTTGTTCTGTGATTTTTCTATATTGTTCTGTGATCCTCAGCTTTTTGTATTGTCAAGCTTTCATAACTCCTTGCTATCATACTTATTTTTTTCGATACCAGTCTGAGAAGTGGTACCACAGTCCACATTGCTTACAGTTTGAAAAGGAGTATGGATGCCAAAACATAACTCCCTGTTTTGTAAGTCCTAAATCACAGGGTTTTTATTCTGACATACAGTTTCACATGATGTTCTTTTTTGCAGGACTTAGTAGTGTTGGGTTGATGGTTGGACTTGATGATCTTGGAGGTCTCTTTCAACCCAAAGGATTCTACAATTCTATGATTCTATGGGTTCCTTCTGGTTCAGTTGGTATATACATTGGTCCATCCCTCATACAGTGTTTTTATAATTTGGTCTCTTTTGTTATTACAATTTCTACCCTATTTTCCCTTTTAAGAAGTACAAGCCTGTAAAATGTTTTATAGACTCTAAATTGTTTGTAAATGTTATCAATGTAAAATTCAGGTAAACCTAAGGATATGGAAACGATTTACAGAAGAAACACATGCTGAATGTATGGTGTGTTTAGTAAAAAAAAAAAAAAAAAAAAAAAACTCCTGTTTAAAGTCCCCTAAATGTTTAGTTACTGACTTTGCCATCAGTAAAAGGGAAAAAGCACTGGAGTACAAGGAACGTGCATGTGCAATAACTTAATCTACCAAAACAGCAAGAAAACATTTTCACAGTCAGGGTATGAGTGAAGATGCACTACTTGTTACACTTAGAGTTAAAAAAAAGGTTGTGACAAATGCAGCTTTTTTCTTTTTCATGAAGCAAACAGAATCCTACTTTGAATCTGAAAGTTATTTTACCGTCGTATTGTTGAGAAAGGATGAGTGAACAGAAGTAATATGGTGATACCAAGTAGGTTCATATGTTTACAGATGACCCAAGGTTAAGTAAAGCTTGAAAAGAAAATTTGCGTAGGACTATGTCTTGCAAGGTGTGTAAATTTATTCATAGATGAAACTCTGAAGAACATGATACATTTGACACTGTCATTCTGAAGGCGGAGGTTTGTTGAAGTTCTTCTTAAACTTGAATTGAGTCTTATGTCAGATAGACTGGGAGTAATAACAACACTAGCCAAGGCTGGAATAGTTACCCTGAAGGACTGAATTCATCCATGAAATTCACATATATTTAGGGGTTTTTTAACATATTTAGTTTTTTACTGAATAGCTAATATGAAAATTATGACAAACTTGTGTGGTAGTATATAGCCTAAGTATGTAATGAAAGATTCTGGAATATAAGGTATGATTTTTAATGGGTTAAATAATAATAAAAGAAGGAATATGATGTCTTTTTCTTTCTGTATTTATAAATGAAAACAGTTCTGGCAGTTGGAAAGTTGCTGGCATTTGTGTGGTATTTTCAGAATTTGCTTCTAGCTCAAATCCCTCAGGAAGATTTAGCTTGTTTCTGGATTCCATTCTGAGCTCAGACATCAGCCCTGGCATAACGCACAAGGTTGGATGGAGACTGAGAGAAACTCCAGGTGCAAACAGCAGGGAAGTCCAGCTACCCAAGGTACTTTAAAGTCAGACTATGAGATCTGAACAGAGGTTATGAATCTACACACTTATGTATACGCTGAACTGGAGTTTTCCAGTATGAGGCCATACACGGGCAGTCTTAAAAATTTGAATTTAGTGAGCAGTCAGGCATAGCTAGATGTAAGTTTTGCTTGTGTGAAGGAGAATTCTATTGCAATATGGAAATAAGACCAACACTGGATCTCTGAAACTGTATTAATGTATCCTTGCAGAAGCCAAGCAAATTTAATTCAAGTATTTCTTTTTATTTTAATGGGACCTAGTATGCTGAACAGCATAAGGAATATAATGTGATGAATTCTGATTGATAATCAATAGATGCTCTAGTGAACTTATTATATGAAATCACAACAGACAACCTGACACTTCAATGCATATCCTTCCTTTTTGAAGTATTCTGCCTTACGGGCTAGCATTCTCCTTGTCTGCACTTCATCCCCCAGGGGACTGGGAGATTGAATTTAATGGTTAGCTGAACAAGGATCAGCTTAACTCTCCTCATGTTAAGATAATCATTGTTCTCAATGAGAAAAGTTATTTTGGAAATACTTCTGCACCTTGCTTAGTCCAGTAACTGCAAACGTAGTATGCAAAAAGGAAATTGTTTTGAGACCCTTTAATGGTCACTTATAATTTAATTAAGTGTAAAAGTCACTGATTAAGGATTTTCAGTCTTCTGTGAGTTGATCTGAGATTTTGAATAATTAGAAATCATATAAGACAAATTTAAGATTTCTTATTAAATGGATGCATCTGCTTTTTAATTGGCATGATTTTATGTGGCATAATTGTTTACGTGATACATTCCTGACAGTAAAATAGATTTAATTGTAATGAAGCATAGTGATTAATGATTCATTCTCTGTGTGAATTCTTTTGGACCAGGCTGTGATATCATTACAAAGGACATGCTAGGACATAGCATGAGTAGTTCTCATCCTGTAGTCAAAACCCAAATCTCAATTATTAGTACTACTAAAGCTAATGGGAGTACCAATATTAACAGATATTATGGAGACAAGAAGCCCAAATAACTCAAAACTGAACTAAGGGTGGAAGTGAATGACACTGCTGAGCTAAGGCCTTAAGCAAACCCTTTTCCTTTTCTGTTTTTCAGCCATTACTCTAAGCAGTGCTTGTCTAACTGCACAGTGAGATGATTTGAATCATTAGTAAGATGCATGATTTCTCTCTCTTTTCTTCTTCCTCTTCTCACCCCTATCCTGCTTGGGAGAGGGAGTGAGCAAGTGGTTCTGTGGTTCTTAGCTCTTGACTGGGGGTCAACAGACCACACCACTAAAGATACCAGAACTGGGGCTGGGGCAGGGGGGAGGGAGGGTTCATTGCAGGGACCTGAGGCAAAGAGAAAAAGGAGCAGAAGCAGAACAAAGACTTGGGAACATAGCTTTTGATGATAACAAACCATTTCATCATTTCAACTGTATCATCGAGCCATATCTTAGAAAAAGAACACAAGCAAAACCCAGAAAACAGCTGTAAAACAAAGCAAATATTCACTCAGCTTTGGCTACTAAGCACAAATTAAAGCTTTTAATATTTATGCATAATCCTTAATTTTCAATACCAAAAATTTTGAGATTAGAGACATTCGCTGTATACCATCTTACTTCCTGCACCAGCACAAGCAATATGACCAACTCCACCACTGCATAGAAGCTATACCAAGGCCTTAAGCCCCACCTAATCCTGAAGAAATAAATTTTAGATCATTATGTCTTAAGATACCTAGTTCTTCCCAGGCCTGGAGTATAAAAGAGTTTGTATGAATAAGAAACAGGAATAAAAAAAAATAAAGTTTGCTTTCCTGCAGGCTTTGAATGAGTCCAAGTTATTTCCTGAGTCAAGCTCTATCAGTAACTGACACTTCCTCAAATGTAATTTTAGCAGACTCTAATAACGCATGGTTAAACCAGCAGTTACCCATTTAGTGTAACCTTTGCTGCTGGTAATTGAGAGTATGCATTGCTTTAGACAGCTTTGAATTAGAATTAGTCATAGGGACCTTTCAAAGAAAACATGTAAAAAGCTTCATTCTGAGTCCAATTAAAGCTAAGGTCAGTCTTCTTTAGCCCACCTCATTAGTGCACTCTGGCAGGAAGACTTCCTTCAAGTCTCCAAATACTGGATTCCTGGGCTTTTGTTTTGAATGGATAAGCCAGCTAATAGGGGAGGTGTCATTGAAAGTTACTTATACTAATTATTGTCCAAATAACATGTATATTTAAAAACCATTTTCTCCCCTCATATAATGTATCTAATCCTTCCGGAAGGCAATCACGTTTTTTGAGGTGCAAGTAGCCTCAGTGCCCTTCACTCTAGTGGGAGTTGATGCATTATAGTTAAGCTTCATGACCGTACTATTTCCAAAGGCAGACATTAACTGGGAAAAATATGTAGGAAAAAAATCAGGCAAATATCCACAGTTTGATACAAGACAATAGCATCTGTAGTCAGGATTACTACACATATACAACCATAAGTTTGACTGAAACCTTGTAAAATCTAGCTTCATGTGTGTCTGTGTTTTTATAGGTACATAACAGAAATTAATGCAGTAGTAGTTCATAATCTGTAAGGATACAAGGAGATAAAGTATTTTGCCTTAAGTATATCTAGAATAGATCATAGGATCAATATCTGAGTATTCATTTAGTTCCTTTATGTACTCCTTTGTATGCTTCCAGATATTCTTGAAACACCTTGAATTCTAGACAAGAATCTCTACAGCAGAATGCATAGCCAGGAGTAATTGACTGCCTTGGGATTGGTTCTCAATCTGCCCAGGACTGACATACTACACACCCAAGGTGCACTCTGGAACTTCCAGTACACTCAAGTTACTTAAAAAGCAACTTGCTTTCAGAACCATGACCCAACCCATCCGCTGCCCAGACATTTGCTCCAAAAATTAATTTCTTCTGCAGATATCTAAAACCTCGGACCCTTCCTAGATTGCATGTCAAGGTTCTTTCTCGAAAAGTTGTAAGAAAAATCAGGTGGTTGGAATAACCCTCATTGCTATGGTCACTCGAGGTTTCTAGTCATCATCGGAAATTTTTCATGATGTTTATTAAAGATATTTCAGGTCCAGAGCTGCGTTTTTATCTGCTTGGGTTTTTTTGAAAAGACATAGTTTTCGCAATTTAGAAACACTTTAAAAGGAGCTTATGATGAAAACTCTGAGTTAAAGCTTATGAACCTTTTAAACTGATAGTTTAATAAGCAATAGAGTAAAAAGCTTCTGAGAAAGGGAAAATTAGGTCCCATTTGGCTGCTAATTCAATGTAAGAACAGTCAACCAGATAGTTCAGAAGTGCTTTGTGCCCCTTTAAACTAAGTTGTCCTTACAAAGAGGACAGTATTGGGAGGAGCTCCTGGTAGAACAGATTTGTCTGAGGATTAGATAGAGCAGATGTAATAGAACATGATTCAGCTCTTCTACAAAAAAATGTTTTTGCATTAAAGTTACAAGCATTCAAAATCTCATATTCTATCTTTACATCTCATTTCATTATTGGGTCTGCACTTTCTGTCCCTAGGCACGCCAAATTACTGTTTCTAAGATGCAGGGATGATAAAATTATCTTCAAGTTAAATTAAGTTTCTCAAGCAGTCCTTTATTTGACTTTCTTATCTTTATCTTATTTCCTTTCTCACTCGTTTCATGTATAAAAATGACATGTTGTAAATTTTGATGGAGGAAGCCACCCGAACCAATTTCTAGCTAAGGGTCACAGCTGGGGATATTTTGATATGTATTTAGAATTTTATTAGTAATTTTAACTCATTTCCTTTGTTTCTGTAGAAGGAACATTGAAGAGAATATTGTAGTGGATATTAAAAAGTAAAATACAATGAACCCCATATATCCAATTTAAGTGTCCCAGATATGAAAACTAGATATACATAAAAATCATAAGGAACCCTTCATGAATGCTTCATGGTTCACATATTTTATTTCTATGATTCAGGAGGCAGAAAAGCTGAACTATGGCCTCCAGAAAGTATTATCATATTGGTAAAACAGATAAGTTACCATGGATCATAGCATTAATTGCAGTAAAGTAGTATATGTGATAGCTCATAAATGTAAAGCTATACTTAATCCAAGGAAAAATTATGCTAATATGGAATTTCTAAGCAATCACAGGTGAAAGGAAGAAAAGTCTTAAATATGTAAGTGAAATAAAGTCCAAGTGACATAAAGACAGTTTACAGAAGTGAGGCATAATTGTTGATTAAGACACAGATATTGATTAAGTGGTAACTAGAGATAAATGTTTATAAAGGTATTTTTTAATGTTTTCTTATAAATCCTAAGGCAAAAAAATATGGTGGTGAAGAAATCGATTAATTTAGATAGAACATTAGATTAGAAATTGTTTCTCTTACTAAAGGAAGGACAGACTGTTATGCTGAATAATGACAAGCAGAAATTGTAACTTTTGGGAACAGTGTTCTGAAACTGCATGTAAGAAAAGAGGACAAAAAGGTTTTACATGGGCTTGTGGATGGCAGCAGAGCTAATTTGTTTGCAGGCCTGTGACTGTGTATGGAAGACATTAGGAAATGTCAGAATTTTCACTCCTTGATCAGGCTTGTTACCTGCACTGGAATCAGAGGGGAGTATGAGAAAAATAGTGGCTCAGAGAGATGTCTTAGTGTTTGTTTTTTTCTTCATTGTACAAGCAAGGTTTATAGTGCTTTTTCTTTTATTTCTCATTGCAAAAGCTAAAGGAAAAAAAAAAATCAAACCCAAACAAATCCTACACTTTGTGTTAGATTTTCCACAGAATGCTAGCATGTTGTCATATGCACAGTTTTCATTCTGATCTTTTGAGGAAAATTCTTGAGTATATTTTGAAAGAAAGAAAGGCTATATTTTTCTTGAGCTAATTAATAGACAGCTGAAGGACAGACTTTAAGCAACATGCAACCTTCTATGTCATACAGATAACTGCAGAGAGTACTTTTATTGTTTTTCTGAAGGGAAAAAATAATATTCTACTGAAAAGACAAGAGCAGGTCTTTGCACTCAGAGTTGCAAATCAGCTAGTGGAAACAAATATTAACCCTTAAGATATTAAAGTTGTAAGCATGTTACCATTTTGACCTTGAAAAGGGATATAGAACTTCTGCTTTCATTTGATCAGGAGCGGAGAGCATTGCAAAAATTTTGTATCATTCTTCACTTTGAATTCTGCATAGTATATGGACAAATTTCTCTTTTATGAGATGTCAGGCTTGAATGTCAGGTGGGTCATTCAAGATTTATTAATAGAAATCAGTATAGTATGTTATTGATATGAGTATAATTTTGGTGCTTATATATATTTATGAACTCTTAAATATCATAAACAATCTTGCTTTAGGAAGCGTTAGGATGTTTGGCCAGTTTTTCAATGCCCAAAATGTCTGGTTTGCTACGTCTGGCCTATATCACGAATATACCTCATCCTCAAGAGTATTTTGAACTTAAACAATTGATAAATTTTGAATTCTATCAGCTGCTACCTTTTTCTTTTTAACAAAAATACTCGACTGTGAATACTGAATTGCATGAATACATGAGAAAAAAAAACCAAGTAATACTTTCATTTGTAGTGAGATCTTTGTGAATGAAAATAAAAATCATAGACTAATGAATCTCAAAGGAATGAAATAAGGGTTCATTACTTGCAATCTCAGTTTCTCTTCTGGTTTTTAATACTTATATATTCTGTCATTCTCTATTCTATGTATTCTATATGTTATCTTTTCCTACATCTATATAACAAAGCAAATCACTTGCCCTGTCTCTGTGCCTGTTATTGTAATTATACAGTGAAAATAGTATTCACTGAGTTTTTAAAGTGTTTCTTAAATTGTTAGCTAAAGCATACCGGAAAAGTACAAGCTGATCTTATTCAACCAGTGCAAACTGTTAAAGTGAGAATCGTGCAATAAAAAGGCCATTTGCTTCAATAATTTTAAGTTTAAATATAGGATTTAAAATACAATAAAATTACCTCTTGTTAATTGAAAATGCATAAAAAGTAGGAAAACATTTTATCATAACTACCTTTTGACTATAGTGTTCAAGGACATAAGAAATGCCTCACAGAAAAAGTTTTTTCAAGGCGTTTTTGGTCTATACTAAATGATGTCAAGATTAATTAAGTTGACTGTACATGCAAAACACAACCTCCCCTATTCTTTGACTAACCTCTCCCAGCGTGCCCCAGTCAAGTCATCACTATGGCAACGAGTCATTCCCAAATCCATCAGTACTGCAGTGATATGCATGATCCATCTTGTGTTACTATTTCTAATTGATCCCTACTGGAAACATTACTTAAATATTTGTTAAACAGAATTTTGAAAATATAGGTATATCTTAAGCTTCATATGAGAGTGTCATAAAAGATTCAGAATGCCCCTTTTTCCATGACACAGCATTATTTTGTTTGAAGAGCTCATCTGCCTGTATAAATTGGAAGGCTAATATTGACACTGATCGAAATACAGAACAAACTAAGACACACATGAAATATAGGAAAAAAAGGTGTAATATTGTCTTGATGCTAAAACGTCCCTGGCAACTGCAGCATTTTCTGCTAGGCTGAAATTTACTAAACAATCTTTCTATGATTCATATCAACTAGAAATTATAATGTGCAGTCATTTATAAATATATATATATATATAGCCAAATAATAATAAAACTTGGCAGCAGCTGAAGCAGAAGTGACTGAAATGAGTTTCACATCACATGTTGCCTTAACCTGCCCAGTAAAAAAAGAGATTTGGGGTACTCAAAATAGATGAGAATGTCTCCCTTAAGCTTTTTGTTACTAAAAAATCTTATAAGTCTCTAATCAGCTGGTAGCAACCTTTTGTTCTGTCTTGTGCAGACCAATATCGAGCTAGTTAGTCTTCCTTCTGGACTGCTGTAGTGTTCTCTCACAGGTCTTAAAAAGCTACTCTGAAGTAGCTTTTAAAAGAAGTAGAAAAAGCTACTCTCACTTGTCACAGAAAATAATAACCTGCCTGCTTAGGGGTGAGTGAATGTGATGCTGTACATCAGGGACCTTGTGGACTGGGAGGTCTTCTAGGAATTGCAAGGGCTTTTTTGTGGTTCAGTGTTTAAGTTTGCAAATATTCTGGAAACGGCGGTGAGGGGAGAGATGTCCCTTTAGTACAACTATCTGCTCCTGTGTCTGTGGTGGCCCTCTTCTGTCATGGTATAAATAGCTTCATTTCAGTGTCTCTTGGGAAGTTGCATAGCCTAAGGTTTGGTTTTGCTTTGCTTTTTATCTCCTGGGTATTTGCATGAGTTTGGACTGTTCTGGGTAGCTGCAGTGGTTAAGCAGTGTGTCAGAGAAGTAACAGGCGATCGTTCCTGTTACAAGCATTTTAAACTAACAGATCATTATAAGAAGTTTATGTAGTGAGTCTACAAGCAACAGAAGTGATGGCCCAAAAATAGCGAACAAGGAAAAATTAGTGTTCCTGCCAGACCAATGGAAGACATAGTTTGAGGTAAAAGATATGTTGGATATTCAGCAATGCAGTTTAGAGGAATATATAAGTATACTTACTTCAACAGAAACCAGAGAAGCATTTTTAAAATCCAGCTGAGAATCCTTATGGAAATGAAAGGAGAAAAAGATGATTAAGTCTCATTTTTGGGCTATAGCCAGATAATCTAATCTTCTGGGTAAAGAGTATGCAACAGTTGGAAGCTTTTCTTTGGTTCCTGTGAACATCACGAATAAAGTAGGTTAAGCAATGGATTGTAAATGTGAATTCTATACTCAGCAAGCTCTTGCAACCAGTACAAAAACGTCTGAGTGCTTTTCTCTGCCTCCTCTATAGGAAAGAGGAGTTGGACATGGTCCTTTGAATCAGAGCCTGATTTTATTAATATGAAGACTAGCCATTGGGGGAACAGAATAATCTGCTTCATTTTTAAAGTAGTCAGGGCTATGTAAATGAAGACGAAATCTGTGATGCATTTTAAGACTTAAGCCAGCTACATTTTGGACCCGGACAGGCAACTCCGAACATGTCTGTGCAATCTTATGGTTTATCATCTGTAAACGGCAAGCTATACATGAGGTCTTCTTTAATGTACACCTTCAGGAATTGATTTTTCTGCTGTCATCTCTCTTTATAAGAGGTTACAGGAACCAGTTTCTTAGGTTATAAGCTCAAATTGTTCAGACTATGTTAATCGGCAGGCCTTAATGAGTTTGGCTAGTGACTTTGGCTTTTCCTCTGGGACACTGTGGTGGCTCAGACTGATAAATGATCAGGTTCTTCAGGAAACCTGTGAACCCAGAAAGTGCAAGATAAAGAGGTATAATGAAAATGTTAATATACTTATTTCCCAGTGTGCCTGATAAAGGTAGCATAAATACCTTTTACCAAAAGTGGGAAAACAGCCTGTTCACTGAAGTATCTCTGTGCTTTTATTATTTTGTTTTCACTGGCATCCCTACTCTGAGGAGCTTCTGAGAACCCATTCAACTTGTCTTCTTTCCTAGACTACCTCCTTTGAAATTTTGTGTTCCCTTTTGTCCTGGTCTCATAGAGGGGAGAATAAACCCATATGTCTTTTGTGTGTTTGAGAGTGTATAGGCTTTGAGAGCTCTTTGGATCCTTCAGACTGCTTTATCACTCCTGATCTTTTCTAATTTAACTCTTTACTGTAAAGTAAACCAGTATCAAATGGGTGAACTGCTGTGCATACAAAATTCATAAACAAAATATGCACATTTCTGTTCTTTTTTTACGAGATAAACTGGAGTGTACAGCCTAGTAATTTACTAGAATGTAATTAAGCAATAAGGTATTTGCTGCCCTAAAAGCTTCCCCGAAGGAGCTGAGATAACATGCATGGTAGGATTGCTTGAAAGGTGATGAATTTGAATGAACAAGACAAAGCAGTAATAGAGAGCTAGAGAGAAGATTACCTGAATAGTGCTTATATAGCGCTTCAATGGGTCAAATGCAATGAAGTCACTTGCAATAGGAGCAAGTCTTGTGTGTCTAAACTGACAATATAGACATTATTTTATCAATTAATTCATCATTAATACATGAACAAATGTGTAATCATCATACAGAATGAAAAGAAAGTGGTCTTTGATACAGATCAGAAACTCTGATCAAAATGAAGAAGAAAGAGCTAGTAGAAAACTGTAACTTAAAGACAAAATATAAATTCTCTAGTATGAATCAGTAGCTGCCTGGGTGTATAATGAGGAAACAAAAAAAATTCAATGCTTAAATCACTGAGAGAGAAATGGTGTTTATATTACCACACCTAAAAATGGCTGGTTTCTGAGCAGGGTACAGCTTTATATTATAATACAGTAGAGCTGATAAAAGATATTTACAAAGCTACCATTAAATATATTTTAAATGGCATTTCTCACTTCTTTCTATTCTTCTGTCAAATCCTTTTGCCTGCACAGAGCTTTACTCATGAAAACATCCTGTCACCATTTCTGCTTGATTTGGCCTACACTTCTAGGATTCTTTCAGACTGAAAACTTACACAAATATTTAAATGTTTTTGCTCAGACTTCCTGTTTTTCTTCCCTAGGTAACCTGTATTCTTTTTAGATGCTTCTCTCTTCCTTCTGTTCAATTTAAATTTTACCTGTGGCTGATGGTTTTTTTTTTGTGAGCTCCTTGTGAGCCCCATCACACTTGTTATTCTGATGGGTCACGGTGAGTTTTTTTACTTGAAAACACACATCAAAGACAGCATTTCAAATCTAGTACATTTTGGGGTTCAGTGACTGCCTCATCTGTGATAAAAGTCGCATACGTATATTTCAAGAATGGATTATCTGAGTACTTTCTTTGAGAATGTAGTCCAGTTCAGTCATCCCTGCCAGAGCTCATTGGTATGTTCAAGTGCTGAGGATGCTATTTAATTGCTTCCTTGAGGTTTCCCAAGTTCCTTCCATCCCATCCTGCTGTCACTTCTAATAAATAAAAGCCTTACTAAGTAATTAACTGATTGTATTAATGGTGACAGAGGGTGTTTTCAAACACTTGATATAAAGTCAGATACTTTACTTTTGGATTCATAATTGGAG
Source organism: Merops nubicus (assembly GCF_000691845.1). Classification (NCBI taxonomy): domain Eukaryota; kingdom Metazoa; phylum Chordata; class Aves; order Coraciiformes; family Meropidae; genus Merops; species Merops nubicus. The sequence continues at coordinate 3,800 of NW_008631411.1, read as the reverse complement.
CATGTTATAATTCTAAATTTTTTTTAAAGTATTATTTAACGTTAATGATCATTGTATTAGGGTTTTAGATTATTTTCCTTGCTTAGTATTTTGACTTTGTCAATATTATCCACTGCAAATACCATCCAATTCCATATGTATTATTACAAGATTTGTGTCACTTGGACAATATGGGTCTGATATCAATATTTGCTGATAATCAGGTCTGCAATGACACCAAATTGGGGGAAACAGTCTCCCAAGACAGAGCTACCATTCAGTGGATCTTAGATAAGCTGGAAGAATGGTCTAGTGGCCTCCTGTTGTCCCTTCCAACCTGAATAATTCTATGATTTTGTGTTTCTGTAATGCGCATCCGTACAACATCTGAAAGCCTGACAGAATTTTCAGAACAGATTCTAAGATGATACTGTCATTCATCATTAATAGACATGAGGCACTCAGAGACTGAAGTCAGTCTGGTCCATTTTGGAAGCCCAATATGAAATGCCACTGTATTTGGATCTTCAGCTTTAGCCCATAACTTTTTTCTTTTTCTTTTTCCTTTTTTTTTTTTCTCCAGTGTCCTCCACTTCTTTTTGTTGCAGTTCTGAACCCTCTAGCTTGGCTTCTAGGCTGTGAGAAACAACTAGCAATCCTCTGGACAAACCATAGATAGGACTTCTGTGGCACAGACAATTCAGCTCTTTCAGATGACGTTCAGTTTGTGTAACCCTAATGCAGACTGAAAAATAACCTTTCTGATTCTTCGTTCTCCTGCTTCATTCATTATTCATTTCTAACTTCCTACAAAAAGTGAAGCAGAAGTCCTATGAACAACATCCTTGAGTGCACTCTAATTAAGCAAGTCAACAAAATATGTTGTGAGTCCTAGGGAATCATAGTGGGAAAAATATGCAACGTAGTGTGCTACAATCTTAAATGTAGATCACTTCTTAGCTACTGGTTGCACAGATTTTAGTGCTGGCATTTCGTTGTTGTTTGTTAATTGTACTGGAGTACAGATTTTTAGTGTTTATATTTTATATCTAAGAAAAAGTGAGCTCAAATGTGACAACACATCAACTCCCAAGGATATTATCACTAAGATAATGTATTTGATTCATTATGTCCATGCTGGCCAGGTAAGCAATCTGCAAATTCTGAGCAACCAGCACAATAACATGTCATCCTACACTCCACTGATACGATATGTAACTCTCTGACAAGAGGTTTCCCAGACAGCAAAGTGAAAGTAATTAATGGATTATGTTCCAGACTCTGGTATGGAAACTTTTTATTAACAAATAAAGATAAGTGGTTTCTTTGGGATTCTTGTTCTAGATTCCTATGGTATTCTTCATGCTATCTAACCTGCAACTATTGTATTTTCTCCACTTTTTCTTCTCTCTCCCCTTCTGTTAACCTTCCACAGAGGGCCTTTTCCTCTTTGTAAGTATAGACTTCTCCTGCCCCTAGTTCCTTTCTCCTTTCCATCTAAATATTGGTCTGCTCTGTTTCTCCACCGTAGGCCTTTTCCTCAACTTATACAATTTAATTCCTATTTATTGGTTCCCATTTCTAGTCTTCTTACGCTGCTGCGTTTTGATATGTACCACTCTTGTAACCATCTTTTCATTCATCAGCCCAAGTCTGCTATACAGATCTTCTGGCGGAAATATCCCAGTCTCCATTTGTCTTTGTTACAAGTCCTTGCTTCTCTCCAACAACCTGAGATTGCCCATTTCAAAGAACTTCGTGCCATTTTATTGTTCCATCCCTACCATACTTGGCTCCATATCTTTGATACTTAGAATACTTTGATACTTTGATCTTAACCCCTCTATATTTAATTTTTTTTTTCTTTCTAGGAGAAGTTGAAAAGCATGTTGCTTCTTCTTAGTTAAAACACCCAACCTGACCTACAGTTATCCAGTGTTGTAATGTTTGAATTCTTAAAGAAATTTAGGTTTGGGGAACTAGTAATTATCTGTGGAGTGCAGGCAGGCTGCAATTTTCAAAGGCTATAACTGTCAAACTTTGGTGACTTTCAAGTGGATAGCGAAAGGCCCACCCTTGACATGTACAGTAACCTCTGCTAAATTTCCAAATTATAAATGACACAAGTGATGGAAGAAAAAGTCACCATAAGTTTTTTAACAAGGGGAAAAGTTATTTTCCGTAGTCGTATTTTCAGAAGCAGAGGAACTACCTCAGATAGACGTTTTTCAAATAAGGAAATATAATATTTCAGCCCAAACTGAGTAGTACTATAAACAACCCAAACTGTTAGTAAGAATGTTGGGCAAGTTACATATACTGTCTAAAGTTTGGCTAAAATCCTCCCTGCTTTCCTTAAATATCCATTGAAGTCAATCCAAGGCAATTAGCTCTATAAGATTATGTGCTTATGGCTATGAACAATAACATCTCATCAGGAAATAATTTAACTTTTTTCTGGATACACTTTTGCGTTTGAAGCAGATGAAATTGTGCTATAGTATGTCACTTTTAAGCTGTTTCATTTAACCAACTGATTAACTCAAAAGAACGTTGCCTGCCTCAGAACCACTCTCTTAAAATATATCAACTTTCACAAAACCAAATAGCTGTTAAAGAAATAACTTTGAATTTAATCTAATGTTATATACCAAGTGTATCACTTTCATGCTCTCATAATATTAATGAAATAGAAGTTTTAAGAATTCTGCTGAGGAAAAAGTATCATAAATGTAAGTTTAACTTTTATTTAAGAAACACAAAGAAATTGGTAATGTAAAAGCTCTATATATAAAAAAAAGTTTAGAAAGCATGAATTCTAAACCACAAATTTTATTCCATTTCTGAACTGTGATTCAGGCTATGTATTTTAAAAAGGGAAAATTTCCTATGCAAACAAGGAATTGTCTTTCATCTCAGGACAAGATAGGTATCTTTGAAGAAATAAATAATGGCTAGAGAAATTCAAAGTCTTCTGGTGTTTGTCCAGGTGAAAAGATAAATGGACAGATAGATTATCAGTTAGAAAGAGGTACTGATTAGAAGCAAGTAACCTAGTCTTTGATGTTGATTAGCATAACAAAGGAAAAATACAAATGATACTTCAGATTTCTTTTTTAGCAAAATTAGTGTGTCAGGTTTTGGATGGTAATAAGATACAATTAATAAGACCACCTGTATTTAGGAATGCAATTTTAGGTACATGCGATTGAAAGCAAGACTGCATTGTCAGAATTTTTCTCTTTAGACCTCCATCATGATGCTATTGTTTTCTCTGGTGTATTGACTTCTAAACAAATGCCTTTTCCCCATGTGAGCAGATAGAGCTTCAAAATTTCTGTAAATGGGTGGCTGTTGAAAATATAGCTTTCAAGTGAAAAATCTATCCATCCTATGTATATAAAGGTTTTTGTTTTTATTTGAAGGCATATCTTTTCTGTCTCTTTG